>NC_081563.1:25479433-25509640 GCF_022355385.1 Mustela nigripes | reverse complement strand
TGGATTGGGAGGGAGACAAACCATAAGTGACTCTTAATCTCACAAAACAAACTGAGGGTTGCCGGGGGGAGGGGGTTTGGGAGAAGGGGGTGGGATTATGGACATTGGGGAGGGTATGTGATTTGGTGAGTGCTGTGAAGTGTGTAAACCTGGTGATTCACAGACCTGTACCCCTGGGGATAAAAATATATGTTTATAAAAATAAAAAATTAAAAAAATATAAAAAAAAATATATATAAAGTATAATTTGGGACTAATATTGTCTAATACTAATAAATCCCTTGCAATGTGTCAAACCCAGTTCCAGTACATTAGTTCATTTAATTCTTAAAGTAATTCTATAAGGCAAAGGTAATTTTCTAACTGCAAGTGAATTTACTGAAATTGTGTGCTTTGGGATTTTCAATATTAGACTTAGCTTACACAACTGTTCAATTAAGGACATTGGGACATAATGTTAAAAACATAGACTGCTCTTTGGATAATTTTTTGTATATGTTTTCACCATGAAGCACAGTAAGTAAATGCTAAGAGGTAATATTTCAACATTATGATCTTAGGCAAAGATTCATCAATGTACTTGACAACTATTTCTAATCAGGAAATAGCATTCAGAACAGATTTGAGGGGGGCCTGGGTGGCTCAGTGGGTTGGGCCTCTGCCTTCGGCTCGGGTCATGATCTCAGGGTCCTGGGATCGAGTCCCACATCGGGCTCTCTGCTCAGCGGGGAGACTTCTTCCCCCACCCCCTCTGCCTGCCTCTCTGCCTACTTGTGAGTTCTCTCTCTGTCAAATAAATAAATAAATAAGAACAGATTTGAATTGTACAACAATGTTTGGATGAGCCCCTGACATTTTGCTGTTTGTGTACATGCCAAGCAAAATGCGTGAAGAAGTAGCATGATTTTTCAAGTCTCATGTACATGTACAAGTCTCATGACTCCATGCATTGCAAAATGTTCTTATGTTTATTTAATTCTATTTGTTTTATTTATATTAGGTTTATTTTGAACAAAAGATAGTCACAAGCCACCCAAAGGTTGAAATATTTATGAACAAAATGGTGCAGAGAAAAAAAATTGTGCCCTCCAAAGAATCACTCTATTTTAGCCCCCTTTATACATCAATTACCACCTTTTACCAGGTTTTCTTTACTTTCTTTAGTGAGTACAATAAATCTTCTTTAAATTTCATTTTAGGTCCAAAATTCATTTATTCATTTAAAAATTGCTATGTGTTATGTATACAAAGTTACTTCATTGTTCAGTTGACTTTTTTGGTCAACTTTTTTCCAATCTTCATTTGGAACTCATCTTGATTTTTCTTGTTAAAATTAACAGAATTTTTACCCATTAAGAACTCTTAGCACATTTTTCAGGAATGAATTAAAATTATTTTTTGATATTCTGATATTTTGATTTATAATGATTGTTAGCTATTATGTAATAATAATCATGGGAACAAAAATGTGAACTCTTCCCCCAAACTGAAAATACAGTAAGAATTTAGAATTATACATAGAAAAAATTAGCAATTATAGTTCATATGTTTCAGCTGCTCAAGTATTAAACTGTGAAGTGTGCATTAAAATAGATACTGAAAACCTGGTATCACTTTTGGTTGCCAGTGTTAAGTGTTATTTATTGGTAGTCAGTTTCCATATCCGTCCCTCCTGTGATCTCCTTGTATTACAAGGAATAGTCTAACACTTCCTTGCAATTAGGGTTCTAGATGTGATTTAGTTCCTGCTAGTGAGATGTACTCCCACAAGGCTTAGCATGTAAAAGGGAGGTGAAGGTCAGCCTGTTCTGGTGGTGGCTTTTGGAGTGCTCTGCAGAACTGAATCTCTTTAGCTGCCAGAATCCACTTTTCTTGGGTCACCTAGGTGGCTCAGTTGGTTAAGCATCTGCCTTCAGCTCAGGTCATGATCTTATAACCCTGGAATACAGCCCTGCATTGGAATCTCTGTTCAGGGGGAACCTGCTTCTCCTTCTCCATATGCCTTTTGCTCTTCCTACTTGCGCTCTCTAACTCTCTGTCAAATAAATAAATAAAATCTTAAAAAAAAAAAGAGAGAGAGAGAAAGAGAAAGAGAGAACCCACTTCCCAGTGTATGTTCACTGACTTTGTGGGCCACACTAAGATGCTGACCTCTGCATGTCAGCAATGACTTTGAAGTCAATGGTGAGGTGAAGCCCAGCAGCAGTATCTTGATTTTAGTTATTGCAGGCCTTCCAACAACTTTGTAATTCCCTGCAAGACAGGCCTTTCTACTTGAACTAGTTTGAATACTATTAATTTTTGTGCTAAATTGTGACTAACACCCACCCCTCTATATGTGCACGTGACACACACACACACACGCACACACACACGCGCGCGCACACAACCATGTGAATTCTAAGTTTCATGGGATTATCAATAGAGGCCTCCAGGCCATAGGATGAGCATAAAAATGTACCCCATTAGGAGTAGCCTATACCCAGGGGAATTCTAACAAGCATTTAAAGGAGAATCAATACCTATTCTTCTGAGGCTGGTTCAAAAAATATAAATGGAAGGAAAACTTTCAAACTCCTTCTATGAGACCAGCATTACCTTGATCCTGAAACCAGACAAAGATCCCACAAAAAGGAAAATGATAGAACAATGTCTTTGAACATGGATGCAAAAGTTCTCATCAAAAATTAGCCAGTAAGATCCAGCAGTACATTAAAAGGGTTATACACCATGACCAAGTGGGATTTATTCCTGGGTTGCAAGGCTAGTTGAATATCTGCAAATCAATGTGATACACTAAATAAATAAAAGAAAGGACAAGAACCATACAATCCTCTCAAAAGATACAGAAAAAGCATTTGACAAAGTTCAGCATCCTTTCTGATTAAAACTCTTCAAAGTGTGGGGATAGAGGGAACATACCTCAATATCATAAGAGCCATGTATAATAAGCCCATGGCAAATATCATTCTTGATGGGGAAAAACTGAGAGCTTTTCCCATAAGGTCAGGAACATGACAGGGATGCCCATTCTCACCACTGTTGTTCAACATAGTACTACAAGTCCTAGCCTCAGCAATAGAGAACAAAAAGAAAAAAAAAAACCATTCAGATTAGTAAAGAAGAAGTTAAACTCTCACTCTTCACAGATGACATGATACTTTATGTGGAAACCCCAAAAGATTCCATCCCCAAATTGCTATAACTCATACAGTGATTCAGCAACATGGCAGGATGCAAAATCAATGCACAGAAATCAGTTGCATGTCTATACACTAACAATGAGAAACAGAGAAATTAAGGAGTTAATTCCATTTACATTTGAACCCCAAAGGATAAGATACCTAGGAATAAACCTAACCAAAGAGCCAAAGGATCTGTAAGCAGAAGACTATAGAACTCTCATAAAAGAAATTGAAAAGGATTGAAATGGAAAAACATTCCATGCTCATGGATTGGAAGAACAAATATTGTGAAAATGTCTATGCTACCCAGAGCAATCTACACATTCAATGCAATCCCTATCAAAATACCATCCACTTTTTTCATACAGCTGGAACAAATAATCCTAAAATTTGTGTGGAACCAGAAAAGATCCCAAATTGTCAAGGAAATGTTGAAAAGAAAAACAAAGCTAGTGGCATCACAATTCTGGACTTCAAGCTCTAAGACAAAGCTGTAATCATCAAGACAGTATGATACTGGCACAAAAAAAGAGACATAGGTCAGTGGAACAGAATAGAGAACTCAGAAATGGACCCTTGACTCTATGGTCAACTAATTGTCAACAAAGCATGAAAGAATATCTAAGGGGAAAAAGACCATCTTTTCAATAAATGGTGTTGGGAAAATTGGACAGTCACATGCAGAAGAATGAAACTGGACCATTACCTTACACCATATCAAAAATAGACTCAAAATGGTTGAAAGACCTAAGTGTGAGACAAGGCTCCATCAAAATCATAGAGGAGAGCACAGTCAGCAAACTATTTGACCTTGGCCACAGCAACTTCTTGCTAGACATGTCTCCAAAGGCAAGGGAAACAAAGACAAAATTGAACTATTGGGACTTCATCAAGATCAAAAGCTTGGAGAGCCTGGGTGGCTCATTGGGTTAAAGCCTCTGCCTTCGGTTCAGGTCATGATCCCACGGTTCTGGAATCGAGCCCCACATCGGGCTCTTTGTTTGGTGGGGAGCCTGCTTCCTCCTCTCTCTCTGCCTGCCTCTCTGCCTACTTGTCATCTGTCTGTCAAATAAATAAATAAAATCTTTAAAAAAAAAAAGATCAAAAGCTTTTGCACAACAGAGGAAACAGGTGAGGAAACCAAAAGACAACTGACAGAATAGGAGAAGATATTTGTAAATGACATATCAAAGAAAGGGCTAGTACCCAAAATTTGTAAAAAACTGATAATCCAATCAAGAACCAAAGAACAACAACAACAAAAAAAAGAACAAATAATCCATTCAAGAAATGGGCAGAAGACATGAACAGACATTTCTCCAAAGAAGACATCCAAATGGCCAACAGACATATGAAAAAATGCTCAACATTACTTGGCATCAGGGAAATACAAATCAAAACCACAAAACCACCTCACACCAGTCAGAATGGCTAAAATTAACAAATCAGGAAACAACAGATGTTGGAAAGAATGGAAGAAAGGGGAACCCTCCTACACTGTTGGTGAGAATGCAAACTGTTTCAGCCATTCTGGGAAACAACATGGAGGTTCCTCAAAAAGTAAAAATAGAGCTATCATATGACCCAGCAATTGCAGTACTAGGTATTTACCCCAAGGATACAAATGTAGTAATCTGAAGGGGCACATGCACCCGAATGTATCTAGCAGCAATGTCCACAATAGCAAAACTGTGGAAAAAGCCCAGATATCCATTGACAGATGAATGGATAATGATGTGATTTTATATATATAAAATTTTAATGATGTGATTTTATATATATAAAATTTTATATATATAAAATCACATCATATATATATATATAATCACATCTTTTATATATATAAACGATATAATCACTATATATTTATATATATACTTATATATATACCATATATATATTTAAAATCACTATATTATATATATAGTATATATATAATGGACTATTACTCAAGCACAAAAAAAAATCAAAATCTTGCCATTTACAATGACATGGATGGAACTAGAGGGCATTATGCTAAGTAGATAAGTCAGTTAGAGAAATACAATTATCATATGATCTCACTGATATGTGGAATTTAAGAAACAAAACAGGATCATAGGGGAAGTATGGAAAAATAAAACAAGAAAAAAACAGAAAGGAAGACAAATTCTAAGAGACTCTTTTTAAAAAAACATTTACTTTATTTCTTTGAGAGTGAGAGAGAAAGAGAGCTTGCGGAGGGGGGGGGGTAGAGGGAAAGGGCAGAGGAAGAAGCAGACTCTCCCCACTGAGTAGGGAACCTGATATGGGGCTCAATCCCAGGACCCTGGGATTGTGACCAGAGCCAAAGGCAGATACTTAACTGCTTAACCGACAGAGCCACCTGGAACCCCATGAGGATCTTAATCATATTAAACAAACTGAGAGTTGCTGAAGGGCAGGAGGGTAGAGGGATGGGGTAACTGGGTGATAGACATTAAGGAAGATATGATACATTGAGCACTGGGTATTATATAAGTCTGATGAATCACTGACCTATACTTCTGAAACCAATAATACATTGTATGTTAATTAAAAAAATGAAGTTGGTTAAAGTAAAAAATAAAATAAAATAATATAAGAAGAGTAGCTTTTATCTCTTCCAGGAATATGATCTAAGCAGGGGTAGAATTCTCTTAGTGAAATAACTTCTTCATAGAGGAATTTACTTAGATTGCAAGAAGTAAGGCCTGGCTGAATCTGAAGCTGCTAGAAACCCTTCCTTAAAGTGAAGAAGAAATTAGAGTTAGTAAATGACAGATAGGAAAGTCTAGTGACAATGTTTGAACCCCAGATCCAGTCTTGCCTTTTAGCCACTTCTTGAATTTCCTACTTATAAACACACACACACATGCACATGCACACACACGCTCACACACAGTATTATTTTGTTTTTTTGGTTAAGATATTTTGAGTTAGATTTCTGTCACTTTTTATCTTAAAAACTACTGTTCATTGTAGTATTATTATACCCATTCTACTGATGTAGAAAACCATCAGAGAGTTTAAGTCTGATTCTCAGGGTTATACAGCTCTTTATAGTAGAAAAAAGAATCAATATTTGACTCCAAGCCAATTTTCTTAAGTTATGCACACTGCCCAGAAGGGGCTCACATTCTTCAGGGGAAACAGCAATATAAACAGAAACTAATGAAGACTCTTTCACATGTGGCTGTACATTTTTCCCAACACAGTTTGTTGAAGAGAATTTTTATTTTTTTAAAGATATTATTTATTTGAGAGAGAATGAGTGAGAGAGAGCATGAGAGAGGAGAAGGTCAGAGGGAGAAGCAGACTCCCCAAGGAGCTGGGAGCCCGATGAGGGACTCGATCCTGGAAGTCCAGAATCATGACCCAAGCCGAAGGCAGTCACTCAACCAACTGAGCCACCCAGGCGCCCTTGAAGAGACTTTCTATAAAAGATTTATTTATTTATTTATTTGAGAGAGTGTGAGAGAAATCAGGGGGAAGGCAGAGGGAGAGATAATCTCAAGCAGGCTCTCCTCTCCCCATCAGTCCAGAGCCTGATGGGGATCTCCATCCCACGACCAGGAGCTCATGACCTGAGCCCAAACCAAGAGTCGGACTTTCAACTGACTGAACCACCCAGGCACCCTGAGACTGTCTTTGTCCCACTCAATATTCTTTCCTGCTTTGTCAAAGATTAGTTGACCATATGCTTGTGGGTTCATTTCTGGGTTTTCTATTCTCTTCAATTGATCTTTGTGTCTGTTTTTGTGCCAGCATCATACTGTCTTGATTACTACAGCTTTGTAATATAACTTAAGGTCCAGAATTGTGATGCCTCCAGCTTTTCTTTTCTTTCTTTCTTTCTTTCTTTTTTAAATTTCTTTTCAGTGTAACAGTATTCATTGTTTTTGCACCACACCCAGTGCTCCATAAAATACGTGCCCTCCCTAATACCCACCACCTTGTTCCCCCAACCTCCCACCCCCCACCCCTTCAAGACCCTCAGGTTGTTTTTCAGAGTCCATAGTCTCTCATGGTTCACCTCCCCTTCCAATTTCCCTCAACTCCCTTCTCCTCTCCATCTCCCCATGTCCTCCATGTTATTTGTTATGCTCCACAAATAAGTGAAACCATATGATAATTGACTCTCTCTGCTTGACTTATTTCACTCAGCTTCATTTCTTCCAGTCCCGTCCATGTTGCTACAAAAGTTGGGTATTCATCCTTTCTGATAGAGGCATAATACTCCATAGTGTATATGAACCACATCTTCCTTATCCGTTCGTCCATTGAAGAGCATCTTGGTTCTTTCCACAGTTTGGCGACCATGGCCATTGCTGCTATAATCATTGGGGTATAGATGGCCCTTCTTTTCACTACATCTGTATCTTTGGGGCAAATACCCAGTAGTGCAATTGCAGGGTTATAGGGAAGCTCTATTTTTAATTTCTTGAGGAATCTCCACACTGTTCTCCAAAGTGGCTGCACCAACTTGCATTCCCACCAACAGTGTAAGAGGGTTCCCCTTTCTCCACATCCTCTCCAACATACATTGTCTCCTGTCTTGCTAATTTTGGCCATTCTAACTGGTATAAGGTAGTATCTCAATGTGGTTTTAATTTGAATCTCCCTGATGGTTAGTGATGATGAACATTTTTTCATGTGTCTGATAGCCCTTTGCATGTCTTTATTGGAGAAGTGTCTCTTCATATCTTCTGCCCATTTTTTGATATGATTGTCTGTTTTGTGTGTGTTGAGTTTGAGGAGTTCTTTATAGATCCTGGATATCAACCTTTTGTCTGTACTGTCATTTGAAAATATCTTCTCCCATTCTGTGGGTTGCCTCTTTGTTTTGTTGACTGTTTCCTTTGCTGTGCAGAAGCTTTTGACCTTGATGAAGTCCCAAAAGTTCATCTTCGCTTTTTTTTCTTTTGCCTTTGGAGATGTATTTTGAAAGAAGTTGCTGCAGCTGATATTGAAGAGGTTACTGCCTATGCTCTCCTCTAGGATTCTGATGGATTCCTGTCTCATGTTGAGGTCTTTTATCCATTTTGAGTTTATCTTTGTGTATGGTGTAAGAGAATGGTCGAGTTTCATTCTTCTACATATCAGCTTTGCTTTTCTTTTTCAAAATCACTTTGGCTATTCAGGGTCTTTTGTGGTTCCATACAAGTTTTAGAATTGTTTATTCTAGTTCTGTGAAAAATGCTGATGTTATTTTCTTAGGGATTGCATTAAATGTGTAGATTCCTTTGCAAAAGAATGAAACTGGACCACTTTCTTACACCATAAATAAAAGTACACTCAAAATGGATGAACGTATAGATTGCTCTAGGCAGCATAGACATTTTAACAATGTTTTTTCTCTCAATCCATGAGCATGGAATGTTTTTCCATCTTTTAGTGTCTTCAGTTTCTTTCATGAGTGTTTTGTAGTTTCTTGAGTATAGATCCTCTTTTGTTAAGTTTATTCCAAGGTATCTTGTGTTTTTTGGTGCTATTGTAAATGGAATCAATTCTCTAATTTCTCTTTCTACAAATTACATTGCCAGGGTATAAGAAAGCAACTGATTTCTGTACATCATTGTATCCTGCCACATTACTGAATTGTTACATGGGTTCTGGTAATTTGAGGGTGGAGTCCTTTGCATTTTCCACATAAAATATAATGTCATCTGCGAAGAGAGAGAGAGAGTTTGACTTCTTCTTTGACAATATGAATACCTTTTATTTATTTTTGTTGTCTGATAGCTGTTGCTAGGACTTCTAGTGCTATGTTGAACAGTAGTGATGAGACTGGGCATCACTGTTGTGTTCCTGATCTTCAGAGTGCTGGAGCAAAGACACCTAAAGTTTGTATGGAGCCAGAAATGACCCTGAATCACCAAGGAAATGTTGAAAAAGAAAAACTATACTGGTGGCATCACGTTGTCTGATTTCAAGCTATGTTACAAAGCTGTGATCACTAAGAGAGCATGGTACTGGCACAAAAGGAGACACATAGACCAATGGAACAGAATAGAAATCCCAGATATGGACCCTTAACTCTATAATCAAATAATCTTTGACAAAGCAGGAAAAGTATGCAATGGAAAAAAGACACTCTCTTCAGTAAATGATGCTGGGAAAATTGGACAGCTATATACAGAAGAATGAAATTCAACTGTTTTTTTACACCATACACAAAGATAAACTCAAAATGGATGAAAGAACTCAATGTGAGACAGGAATTCATCAAAATCCAAAAGGAGAGCATAGCAGGTAACCTCTTTGACATCAGCCACAGCAACTTCTTACTAGACATGTTTCCTGAGGCAAAGGAAACAAAAGCAAAAATAAACTATGGGGACTTCATCAAAATAAAAGCTTCTGCACAGTGAAGGAAACAATCACCAGAACTAAAGGGCAGCCTTTGAGATGATAGAAGATATATGCAAATCACATATCTGACAAAAGGTTAGTATCCAAAATCTATAAAGAACTTACCAAACTCATTACCCCAAAACCCCAAACAGTTAAAAGATGGGCAGAAGACATGAATAGACATTTTTCCAAAGAGGACATCCAGATTGCTAACAGACACAAGAAATGATTTTCAATATCACTCATCATCAGGGAAATGCAAATCAAAACTATAATGAGAGATCACCCTACACTTGTCAGAATGGCTAAACTTAACAATACAGGAAACAACAGGTGTTGGTGAGAATGCAGAGAAAGGGGTACCCTCCTGCTATTGGTGGGAATGCCAACTGGTGCAGCCACTCTGGAGAACATTATGGAAGTTCTTCAAAAAGTTAAAAATAGAACTACCATATGATCCAGCAATCCTGCTTCCGGGTATATAGTCAAAGGAAATGTAAACAAGATATCAAGAAGATTATCTGCACTCCCATGTTTATTGCAGCATTGTTTACAATAACCAAGATATGGAAGCAATGTAAGTGTTCATCAATGGATGAATGGGTAGCAAAGATGTGATAATGGAATGTTATTCTGCTATGAGAAAGAAGGAAATTCTGACATTTGTAACAACGTGGTTGGACCTTAAAGATATTCTGTTAAGTGAGATAAGCCAGACAGAGAGAGACAAATATCATATGACATTATTTATATGTAGAATGTGAAAAGACTAGACTGAGGAACAAAGAGTAGAATTGTGGTTATCAGGGACTGGAAGGTGGTAGAATTGGGGAGATAGTGTTAAAAGGTACAAAGTTGCAGCTAGTAAATAAGTAAGTTCTGGAGATCTAATGTACAGCATAGTGACTTACCTTTTCACTTTCTTGGTGGTGTTACTGTCAGAAACATTTTTCGTCTTAATGAAACCAAATTGATCTTTTTTTCCCTTTTGTTACTTGTGTTATATCTAAGAAACATTGCCTAATTTCAGGTCACATTAATACCTAATAATTTAAGGTCATGTTTTCTTTTAAGAGTTTTATAGTTTTAACCCACATTTATGTGTTTGACCTATTTTAGGTTAGTTTTTGTATATGGTGTGAATTAGGAGTCCAATTTCATTCTTTTACATGAAGCTGTTTATTTATACCAGCATCAGTTTTTGAAAAGGTTATTCTTTCCCCATTGAATGATCTCATCACTCTTATTGAAAATCAGTTTGCCATAAATGTATGCATTTATATCTGGACTCTAAGTTCTATTCCATATATCTATATCTATATCGATATCTATATCTATCTATCTATTTATATATATCTCCATATGCTAGTACCACACTGTCTGGATTACTGTTTCTTTGTGGTAAGTTCAGAAATCAGGATGTAGAAGTCCTTCAATTTTTTCTTCTTTTAAAAGATTGTTTTGTCTATTCTTGGCTCCTTGTATTTGCATATGAATTTTAGGATCAGCTTTTCCATTTCTGAAAAGTCAGTTAGGATTTTTGATAGGAATTGAATCAGACTGCTATAACAAAATACCATAGACTGGGTGCCAATAAACTTAAATTTGTGATAGTTCTGGAGACTAGAAATCCAACATCAGAATAATAACAAGTTGATGTCTGGTGAGAGTTCTCTCCTTGGGCCATAGATGTCTGCCTTCTCACTGTTTCTTCACATGGGAGAGAGAAAAACAGAAAGAGAGAGTGAGAAAGAGAGAGAGAGATCTTTTCCTTATAAGGCCATAGTCTTTCATCTGATTACAGCCTGATCCTTATGACCTCATTTGACCTTAACTCCCTCCTAAAGACCCTACTTTCAGGTACAGATACAGTCACATTAGGGGTTAGGGCTTCACTATACAAATTTTAGGGGAACACAACTCAGTCCATAGCAGGGAGTATGACATCTTAACAATATTAAGGCTTCCAATCCATGAACATAGGATACCTTTCCATTTATTTAAGTATTTTTAAATTTCTTTCAACAATGTTTTATAGTTTTCAATGTTTAAGTCTCATTCCTTTTTTTGTTTCATTCCTTTATTTTCTCTAAGTATTTTAGGGGGTTTGGTGCTATTGTGAATGGATTGCTTTTGTAATTTCATTTCGGATTCTTATCATTAGTTTTGATTGATATTTCTATATTGATCCTGTATCTTGTAACATTGGTGCACTCTCTTATTTGTGCTAAAAGCTTTTTAGTATTTGACATATAAGATCATGTCCTTTGTGAATATATAGTTTCAGTTCTTCCTTTCCGAGCTGTTACAACCATTTCACATTTCTCTGTTTTGTTCTTGTTAATCTCTTCCTGTCCTCTCCTTCTTATTATTTTATTATCTTTTGGGATTTTTATTTTAATTTTACTGTTGAATTTGTAGTTATTCTTTTTTTAAAGTGAGGTTTAATTTACATATGACATTATGTTAGTTTGGGGTGTACAACATAATGATTCAATGTTTGTATGTATTGTGAAATATCACCACAATAAATCTAGTTAACATTCAACCTTGTATGTAGTAGTTATTCTTTATTAAATTTTTTATAGGGTTGCCCTATGGATTTCAACATTCATTCATAACTGCCACAGTATAGTTATAATTGCAAAGTACTACTTCACTTAAAAAAATAGAAATCTTGTAACCTTATAAACTTATATCTCACCAACATTTCTTTTTATCAGTTATATTTTCCCTTCAGCCACAAGAACTTAACCATTTATTATACTGAAGATATGAATGCTCATAGTTTTTGTTTATTTGCAAATATCCATATTTCACCTTCATTATTGAAAATACTTTTTTTGGATATAGGTAGAATTCTGGGCAGAGATTTTTTTCTTTCAGCATTTTAAAGATGTCCTACTTTCTTCTGATTTACATGTTTCTGATAAGAAGTTAGCTGTTAATCAGATTTTTGTCCTCCTCTAAATAATATGTTGGTTTTTTTATTTTAAGATTCATTCTTTATCTTTCACTTTTAATAAGTTAAATATTATTTGCTTTGCCTCAACTTGGGCCTTTTTGTTTTTCTGCTTATTTCTCATTGAATAATTTGAATTTGTAAATTTCTGCCTTTTATCAAATAATCTATCTTCAGGTTCACTTATTCCTCCTTCCATCTTCTCTGTTCAATTTATGTCTATCCTATAATTTTTTATTTCATAAATTGCATTTTTGGTTCTAGAATTTCCATCTTTATTTAAAATCAATTAATTAGCATGTAGTATACTATTAGTTAGAATTTCCATCTTTTTTTAAAATTTTATTTTATTTTTTCAGTGCTCCAAGATACATTGCTTATGCACCACACCCATCCTTTAAAAAATCATTGCAGTATCTCATCATTTCCCATTTCTGTACTGTAATTTCATGCATTGAAAGCATGTTTTGTTTTATACTTTATTGAAGTTAATTGTTGCTGTTGGTTAAACTGTGTCTTCCTCAAAATTTCTTCTCTCTCTCTCCTTATTTTTTTTTCTTTTGAGAGAGAGAGAGAGAAAGAGCATGGATGGGGGGGAGGTGTACAGAGAAAGAGGGGGAGAGAGAATCCTAAACAGGCTTCACACTCAGCACAGAGCCTGATGTGGGGCTTAATCCCACAACCCAGAGATTATGACCTGAGTTGAAACCAAGAGTACAATGCTTAACTGACTGAGCCATGCAGGTGACAGGTGACCCTCTCCCTCAAAACCTCTGTAGTGAAGTTCTAACTCCAAGCACTTAAGAATGTGATCCTATTTGGAAATAGGATCATGGAAGATATAATTAGTTTAAATGAAACTGTGCTGGAGTAGGGTGGGCCCTTAATTCAATATGACTGGTGTCCTTACAAAAAGGAGAATTTGGACACAGATAAACACACAAAGGGTTAAGGCTATGTTGAAGATAACAGGCAGAAATTAGAATGAAGCTTCTACATGCCAAGGAATGGCAAAGATTTCCAGTAAATTACCAGAAGCTAGAGGAGAGGCATGGAAAGATTCCCCACTGCCCTCCGAAGAACTAGCCTTCCTGACACCTTGATCTTGGACTTCTAGCCTCCAGAACTGTGTGGCAATAAACTTCTGTTGTTTAAGCCATCAAGTTTGTGATACCTTTTAGAGCAGCCCTAGCGAACTATTGCAATTATAATAATTAATTTAAAAGCCTTGTTCGTTAATTCTGAGGTGTGGTTCATCTTAGTATTGGACTCAATTGATTTTTGTTTCTCTTGAGAATGTGTTTTATTGAACTGATTTTTCCTGTATCAGGTAACTTGCATATTATGCATGCTAAGTAGTAGAGATTATGGGCTATATTCTTTTTCTCTTATGAATATTATTTGGTTGATTTTAGCTGGTAATTTCCTTGGCTGGGATTGAACTTCAGACTTTGTTTCTTGTGTCTGTTCAGGACTTTTGTCTGAGCTGAGTTGCTTTGAGTCTCCTTTGAGTCATCCAGAGATATGGGTAGATAGAGTTTGGGATTCCCTCTCTGGCTCTTTCCTTTTCAAGACTATAGTAAGAACTTATGCCTACAGTTTTCCATGTTCTCCTGCCGTGTGAAGGTGATTTCCCCATCGGTATGTTTGCTGCTGTTCATTCCCTAGTAACTTCAGGTAGACTTTTTTCTTTTCCGGTTTTGTCATCGCCTTCTGCTTGTGTGTGTGTGTGTGTGTGTGTGTGTAAATCTTAGTCCATCATGTCCGGAAACCAGTCTCCTCACCGTCATTTTTGAGGGATATTTTCATTAGATGTGAAATCCATTAATTCATTTATTCTTTCTTTCTTTCAAGATTTTATTTATTTGAGAGAGAGACGAGAGGGAGAGAGAGAGAGAAGAGGAGCCCTAGAGAGGGGCAGAGAGTGACTCCCCAGTGAGCAGGGAGCCTGAGGTAGGACTCCATCCTAGGACTCTGGGATCATGACCTGAACCAAAGGCAACTGCTTAACAGACTGAGCCCTTTCCCCACTCCAGCCCCCAGGCACTCTAGATGTGAAATTCTTGGTTGAAAAAATTTTCTTCCTTTAGCACTTCAAATGTAGCATCCCATTTTCTTCTGGTTTGCATAGTGTCTGAGAAATCTGTTGTACTTATTATCTTTGTCCCTCTAGGCCCTTTTTTTTTTTTTTTTTTTTTTTTACTGGCTGCTTTAAAGAGTTTCTTCCTTATCACTGGTTCTCAGCAAGTTGATTGGTGAGTGTTAGGGGTGTGTGTTCATTTTGCTTAGGGTTTACCAAGGTTCTTAGAACTATAAGATGGGGTTCTCATCAAGTTTGGAAAGCATCCCAGATATAAGGGGACGACTTCAAATTGGGCAGATGGGACAGTGTGCCTTTCATTGGAACAGCCAGTAGGACAGGCAGGAGTGGATGGGGGAAGGAGTGGGGCTCCTGAGGCAGTGACTTGGGGCTAAGAAAGAGGATAAAGAAAGAGCCAAGGAACCGTGTGGTGTGGAAGGCTGGGGTGGAGCCTGAAGTAGGGACCGGAGGAGAAAATTAATAGGGATAAAGTAATCCCTACTAGAGGTGGGACAGGAAGATGCAATAATGATGCAGAAAGAGAAGGTCGACCTGCAGGAGAGAGCCAGGTCAAAGAAAGACCGAAGAGATTAAAAGGGCACACATCTTCGGAGGAAGGCAGCTAAGAAGGTCTGGATACTGATTCAGAGAAGGGAAGAAGAAATAGATAATGTACGAGTGGGTGAGGATGAGAGGAGGGTGGAAAATGGAAGAAAGAACCACGTCTGGATGTTCAGGGCACAGTAGCATCCCCAATGGCACCACCACCTGTAACCTGACTCGTCTAATCCAGGAGTGGGGAGAGGGCTTCAGGGGGCAGAAACCGTGGACTTCAGCCCGAGTGTGGGGCGGCTGCCGGGGTCCCGTGTTGGAGGACAGGCAAGGGCGGACTGACAGGATCACTTCTAGCCGCAGTACTTGCTCGTGCGCCCGCGTTTAGGGGATGAACCTCTTTGACTCAGGCGGGAGGCCCAGGGGCGCACCCAGCAAGGCAGAGAGAAACGGCGGAGGAATGAGGGCCCTGGGGGCGTGGTGGGGTAGTGGGGACACTGGCTGAGATGGGGAAGGTGCAGGAAGCCCCCAAGCAGAAGGGCTGGCGGGCGTGGGAAGTGCCTGGATGCCTGGCCCAGGGTCGTAAGAAGGATCGGACGGGGAGTGAAGGAGCGTAGGGAAGCGGAGGGATTGGGGAGATCCAGGCTTGGGGTGGTCTGAGGGTGGAGGCTGCGCGGCGGCCGCGCAGGAGTGTTTTGGGGGCGAGAGGTCGACCCGACTAAATCATCCCTGTGGCTTTTCTCTTCTGATTTCCTGGTCCTAGAAGCTGCAGCATCAGAGGGCGATGGGTGAGAACAGGCCTTCGAGGAGCAAAGGGGAGACCAGCGGCAGGCGGTGGAAAGGGCGGGCGCCGGCAGAGGGGCGGAAGTGGTCTAGTCCCAGGCGGGGGAGGGAAGACCCCAGGACACATTTTTTGGCCCTTGGGTCCTTCCCCACGCCTCGGCTGCCTCCCCAAGCGCCAGCCGGGCGAAACGGGCACTGAAGCAGCGCCAAGCCAGGGCTGGCCTCGCCGAGCGAAAGCGGGATGGAAGGGCGGGAGCCAAGGCCGAAGGGGCGGACGCAGGGTGGCGTCTCGCGCCCCATAAAGGGGCCGCGGAGACGGCGCTCTCCTTTGCGCGAGCAGCAGCCACCGGCGGGGAACACGGCGCGATGCCCCTTCCCTGCCAGCAGAGCCCGGTGCTGGCAGGCAGCGCCACTCTGGCCGCCCTGGGGGCACTGGTCCTGTACCTGGCGAAGCCCTCCGGCTATGGGAAGTACTCGGAGAGCCTACTGCCCACCGCTACCCGCCTGCCCGCCCGCGCCGCCTGGTTCCTGCAGGAGCTGCCCTCCTTCGCGGTGCCCGCGGGGTTCCTCGCCCGGCAGCCGCGCTCGCTCTTCGGCCAGCCTGCGACGGTGCTCCTGGGCCTCTTCTGCGCACATTACTTCCACAGGTAGCGTTTGTCCCCCGCGGGCGCGGCGCCCGGCCAGGTTCCCAGGGTCCAGGAGCGCGGCGCACCCGGGATCGCAGACCGGAGCGCGGAGCCGCGTTCCAGGGGGGCCAGCGGCGCGGCAGGGCTGCTGGCTGGACGCCGGGCAGGCGGGGAGCCGTCGCGGGGCAGACGCCTCCCGCACTTTCCCGGCCCCGCGCGCCTCTCCTGCCGGTTCCAAACGCTCTGGCTGCTGCGGGGAAGGAGATGGAGCGGGAGGGAGGCGAGCCGGCCGGCTCAGGCTGGGCAGACTGTTCTCCTCCCCAATTCCGCCCGCGCCGACACCTGCGGCGGCTCGCCATCTCGCTTCCATCGCCCTTCCATCTCCCTTCCCCTTTCCTTTGTAGGGCGGGGGCAGGCTAGTTCTGGGAGCCCGAGAGAGTCCACGTCTGGGCATCTCTCGGAGAACACCCGGCTCAGACGGTCGAGAACTTAATCTTTGCGGTTCGGAGGGAGGTGGGCAGAGTCTGACACGGACTCCCACGGTGGGAGAGAGAAGGGGATGGGAACCCACCGGCTTGAGAGAGAACCCTACTTCTCAGCACCCCTCCCCGCAAAGGCGCGGCGCTCACCACCACTCCTCTACCTGGCCGGTTCCCTGGGACGTAAGCGGGAAGGAGTCGAAGTTAATGTAGAATTCAAATGCTCCTAATTTAAGAATCCCAATCAAGAATCCAGGACAGCTTTGCCTTCTGCTCTAAGGAAAGACTGGAAAGAACCCAAAGGCTCTCGAAGAATGACTGTAGACCCTCGAAAAAGACTCTCAGGGGAAGGGAAGAACACCTGAGTATAAGTCGCCTGTAGTGTCCAGGCAGTTGTTGTAGCCCCAGTGTAACCGTGTGAGATCTGTGTTGATGATGCCCGCTTTGTAGACTAAGAAACCGAGGCTGAGTGAGGGTCAGTGGCTGAAGGTGATGCAGCTAGTGCCCAGCCACGTTCCAATCTAAGACCGTGAAACTCCACCGTTCAAGACGTTTTCATTGCCTTAAGCAGGCAGAGAAACTCCATGCAAGAAGAGTCTATGACAGAGAAAAGTTGCCAAACCAAGTCAAGAAGAACCAGAAGCACAACCTTATTTTGAGTAGAGAATTTCCAAGATCAAAAGATCAAGGAAATCTAGATTAGAAATTAAGGTAAAGAATTCTGGCAGCTGCAAGGCACCGTTCTTTTTCATCAGGATGCCTCATTTCAGGAGAAGTAGAGAAATAAATTTTAACCTGTCTTACTTTCTGGATCTTCTTTATTGGTCAAGATTTCGTATTTATTCAATGTGAACCAAATGTTCATTCTTTTAAAAAGATGAGTATTGGCAAGCAATAAGAACTAAAATTTCCGAAATGGGTGTCCTTTCTGCAAGTATCTATCAAAAGTCTGTTGTGGAGAAGGTGCAGTCTTAATGAACAACCATATTATCTTACCCAAATTTAAGTGGCTTAATTTGTACAGAAAAAAAAAATGTTGGGTGCTGGAATTAAGAGACTAACTTTTCATTTCATAGTTTTTGGAACCAACTTTTGGCAAAAAACATGATTCTATCAGACTATTAGTTTTATCTTCAAATAACACCTGTCAGTACCATAAACAGTATTTTTGAGGTCATTTCATCTTAAAGTAATGATTAGTGTTTTCTGATGGTCCTATTAACATAATTTTCAGACTTGTTTTTAAAATTAAAAGTCACTGTGTACAACAAATGATGACCAATCAGTACATTAAAAAAAAAAAAAAGAAAAGAAAACACCCAAGGAAGTAATTACCCATAAAATGAGTATCAACATACTGTCCATCTTCTTCAGAGGAAAATTTACAATGTAAGTTAAGGATCTGGGGATTGATTCTGATTGAGGGAAAATTGCCCACTGAATTTAACTGTTTCTGAGACATGAAGATGTGATGTTTGCTCACCTTTCCCTCTTGTGTGAACTCTTTCTTGGAGACCACTGGAGTACTGGATCTGTTATTTTGAGTGCTTATGGGTTATTATGCTCTGCTGAACAACTTTTTGTGAATTATCTACTAATTCTCATACCAACCTGTGTAGATAGGTACTATTTTCATCCCCACTTTGCAGGCGACAAGCTACAGGGAAGAAAGGTTAAAAAATCTGCCCAAGGTCACACACAGTAACTTGGGGAACCGTAGTTCAGACCCAGGGGGTTTGAATTCAGATCTTAGGCTCTTAGCTACCAAGATAAACTGTTCTATACTTTTTCTTGCCTCCTTGTCTTTGCCTTTAAAGAAAAAAAAACTATATTTAGGCTTAAAATTAATATTTTTTAAATTCTGAAAATAATAAATGTTGACTTAAGAAAAAGTAGGAAAACACCCATAATTTCAACACCTAAGTATATCAGTGGTTAATGTTTTGGACATTTCCCTCAAGGCTTTTATTTTTCTTAGTAGATTTTTATACAGGCTGGTTATATGGATATATTTAGTTTTGTTCTGTTTGGTTACCTAATATTTTATAATAAGTGTTTTCTTTCATTCATTAGAATCTTTGTAAGTACAATCTTAATGGCTGCATATGATTTCATCTCATGTAAAAACAATAATTTACCTATCCATTAATTTATAGTTGGGCATTTAATTTGCCCCCTTATTTTATAGGGGGAAGCTAGGTGAAAGTGCATTTTTGCAACCTAAATTCTATTCAGAAGTTAGGTGTGTTTTTCAGTTGAGATTCCCAGAAGTAGTTCAAAGCCTATGAGGCTTTGAGGCTTTGAGCCTATGAGGCTTGAGGAGTCATGTGGCTTGATAAATGAGGGTACATTAAGAAAAAAGCATCAGGCCCTCTTCTGTAAATTGCTGTGACACAGAGACCAAGATGAAGAGACAAGAGATCAGGAGGAAGGCTGGCACAGGTGTGGCTTAGACTCTTGCAAAATTTTCTTTCAGGACTGTTCAGAACAGCAGTGTGTTCTATTGGATAGTAGTTAAAACTCTGCACTTTTCTGGGTACAAAGGTGCCTCCCAGAATTTAAGTTCCACAAGGCCAAGGATTTTTGTGTCCTCTCTTCATGATTGTGTTCCTAGTGTATAGAAAAGCGCCGGTGCCTAATTAATACTCACTAAATTTGTTGAATGCATGAATGAATTCTACCTCTGACATTGGTACAGGCGGTTGGATTATGGGAGAGCCAGTGATTACTTAGAAATCACTGAGATTGCATGGCTAGCTCAACTGACATAATTCTCCTCCCTTCAGAATCTATTGTTGTGAATGTTCGGATGGTCTAGCCACATGAAAATGATTGCTATGTAAGCATATTGTCTAATCCCACTGCCAAAGTTGTTCCAAGTCAGAGTTATCTCTTGTTAGCCTTGCCTGCAGCCCTGGAATGATCCTTTGCTAACACTCTCTGCTTGATTCTCCTTTTCCCAAGAAGTCTTTGTGTCCTGTGCAATGACCATCACACCACCTATGACTGTGGTGGTCGTTGTCTCTTTCAAGACTTGGATGTGACCTTGGTATTTAGCTGAAGAAGGAAAAGAAACATGTTTTCACACAAAAAAGGAGATTTTATTGTGAAAAGTTTCTTGCGGAGTGACTTTTCATGATGTGTATCCCGAAGCACAGTGTAACACACATATTAGAGTTGGTCTGAATTCAGATCTTTCCTGGGGTTTAGATGTTGAAACAGATGACCTTTCCTAATTAGCCAGGTAAAATGATGGCTTCCATAAGATGCATTTTTGCTTTATTGGATAGTTCATTCTCCAGCAGCATGAATTCTTCCTTATTCTTCAAAACTCAGATCAGGATCACTTCCTCCAAGGAGCCTTCTCTGAATCCCTTCTCTGCTGTAAATCCAAGTGTGATACCATTCCTTGGGCTTTCATAGCAGCCAGTGTGGCCTTCTAGGATACACTTCACACTTGGGACCATAATTATCTGCTCTATGGAAACTCCATCTTCATCTGTCCAGCCTCCTCATTTTACGAAGTAAAGCACCAAGAGGTTTAGTCAATTAGGGGCAAAGAAGAGGTTGGAATTTGAGTCCCCTGATGGGCCTCGTCAGTGCTTCTCCAATCTTGGAAGAGATGCTGATGTCTGAACTATTCAGAAGTAATCAAACCTCATGAAGGAAACAAACAGATGGTTGCCTGAGGAGGAGGTGGGTAGTCGATGGGCAAAATGAGTGAGGAGTGAAGGGGAATGGGAAATATAGGCTTTCCCTAACGGATGACTAAGTCATGGGGTGGAAAAGTACAGCACAGGAAATACAGTCGATGGTATTATGATAGCATCATATGGTTACAGTCGCTAACACTGTGGTGAGCGTAGCCTAATATATAAATTTGTCAAAGCACTATGTTGTACACCTGAAACTAATGTAACATTGTGTGTCAATGATACTTAAATTAAAACAAGAGAGAGAAATGTGTCTTTAAATATAAAACAAACTCATAGAAACTAAAAAACAAACAAACAAACAAAACCCTCCAAAAACCTCATGGAGAAAATTACTCATTGGCTAAGAATCAGAATATTGACTGATGCTTATAACAGAAACCACCTAGACAAATTTCTTTTCTTACAGATTGAGAAGAAAGACCATGCAGGATGAGCCACATTCTTGTGGTCGCTTAATTATGTGTTAAAGACATTATGAGGCTTAATTTGATCAAGTAGCATTAACTGAAAGATTCTTTAGCATGAGGGTTAGCAAACTTTTTCTGTAGAAAAGCCATACAGAGGCATACAGAGGACTACTGTTCTCTGATACTGTAGCATGAAAGCAGCCACAGATAATATATGCACAGATGAATGTGGTTGTGTTCCAATAAAACTTTATTTACACAAACAGGGAGTGGGCACTATTTGGACTATGGCCCACAGTTCCTGCCAGCCCTTCCTTAAGAAAACCATGAATGGCATAGCTTTCTAATTAGTAAATTGATGCATTCCTGGCAGTACTATAATACAATTTTGTTAAATCCTATAACAAACCAGTGGGCCAATTCTAGAATATTTCTGGTCCATTTCAACAGGAAATTGGTAGTAACATCATTTTCTGAGAATTCTCAGGTTCCAAGTCCTTTCTCTGAACACTTGTGGGAAATAGAAGGAGTCTTGGAGTTTACATTCTAAATGAGACAACATCATGAGCACATCTTAAAAAAGTAGAGCTCTGTTTGCCAAAAATATAGACAAGCATTAGAGATCTTGGCCATTTCATTTATGCCACATTGAAGAAAAGCTGAAGTTCTTTCTCATAACGTTAAAGTTCTTGCTCATAAACTTTTACCATAACGTTGCTTAAAAAGAACAAATAAGATGAGGAAACAATGATCCAAATTGGTGAAGTGATGTGTGTGAAGTCACATGGCTAGGAAGGGACAGAGTGGGGCTTGAACCCAGTGTCCTGATTCTTTCTCATAGTTCCACATGCTCAGAACTATGCTAGGTCCTGCGCAAGACACCAAAGTACAACACCTTGGCCTCCAGGATGAAGGCAAGAAAGAATCATTATGAATCATTATGTGTCTATCATTCCTTCTGGTGTGAAAGTGGGATTTGGCAATGTCAGTCTGAGAGGCATAGAGCAGATGGGAGGATGCAAATTGAGGAGGACCTATAGGGAGCCACAGTCATGCCACTGAACATGCTGTCTGTGGTGCTTATCTGCGCTTGAGTGTGTACATGGACCAGAGGGCACTCCTCTCTCCCACCCAAGTTCAGAACCAATGGAGAGATAAACCTAGGAATGCAACAAATGACCACCCTTATTAGAGTTCTTTAAAGCTGATTTGGGGCAATGTGGCTTACATATGGGCCTCCTAAGACTGTACCTCAGAAATACTCAGCAGCACTCACAGCTGAACAACCTCGGGCCTTTCCCCAGGGGAGCCTGTTCTGAAAAAGACAGCTGAGTGATAGATGGGCTGAGATGCACACACCTCTTGAGAGGGACTGCTTTTAAGTTTACCAGTCAGGCAATTCACTTCTCCTTCCCTGAGGAGTAATGAGTGGGGGGCAGTGGAAAGGCCAGGAGAGAGATACTCTAATGATGGGCCCTTAGCCAGCAGGAGGGCGGGCATAAATGCTTTCTGTTTCTAGATGGAACAGAAAAGTTGTCTCCTTATGGATTCTTGCCAGAGCCTGGCAACTTGGTTCTGGAGCCTGGGGCCCCTTCCATTCCATTTTTGACTCTCTCCCACATATGGCAATGGGGTCATCAAAATCTGGAATCAAGTTGTTTAAAAGTCGCCGTGCTCAACCCAAGATCCTTTAATAAGAGCTCAGCATAGGAGCTCTAAATTTAAAAACCCTCTGAACTAGGGCCAACAGTGCAATTTGCCTTCCATTTGGTTAGAGAAGGGAAAAAAGAAAGGGAAACCAATATTTATTAGGCTCTGGATGTTCCAGGAATTATGTTACATGATTTACATTGGTTATCTTATTTTGTCTTTGGAGACAACCACTATCATTAATGCTATTTCACAAAAAACTGCACTCCATCTGACCACAGTGATTGGTTGGGGTGAGTGGGAGTGATGGGCTGGCACTTGAGCTGTCCTCAAAGCATGTTCTATCCCACACTTGGGGGTGGGAATGTGATGGTCAGTCAGGAAAAGGGGCCTGATGACCTGTGACCTAAAATTGCCCAGTGCTTCAGATACTCTGACTTGGAATGCTCCTCTTCCTTTTAATACCAAATATCTTTTGAATATATGCCATAATAGCTAATCCTACTATCCAAACCTTAATCAGGTTCCATGACCTTTTCAAAATTTTTCTATTATACTTGGGTTATGTGTTCAAGGCTGATCCTAGAAGTTAGCATGAAGAAAATAGGTAATATGCTTTTGACATTTTTCTATCTGATGTGAAACACGCTGTGTTCCTTTTCTGAGTGTGGTGTCTATTTCTCTCTCATGTCCTTATCTGCTCTCTTTAACAACAGTACAATGCCTCACTTCAGTCTCTCAGTGAATGTTCTTTACTTGCCCAAAGTTACATATCTGATAAACAATTCTAAGTATTAGAGTATTGGATCCTTTGTTTTTATATTATTGAGTTTCAAAAGTTCTTTGTATATTCTGGATACAAATCCTTTACCAGGTATATGCTTTGCAAGTATTTTCTCCCAGTCTGTGTGCCTTTTATTTTTCATTCTCCTGATCATGTCTTTTGAAAAGCAGAAGTTTAAAATTTTGATGCTATCCAAGTTTTCTATTTGTTTTTGTGCTTTTGGTGTCATATCAAAGAAATCTTCACCTAATCTTAGGTCATGAGGGTTTTCTCTTAGTTTCCTTATAAAAGATTTATAGTTTTGGGTTTTACATTTATGTATATGATTCACCTTGAGTTAATCTTTTTTATATGGGGGAAGGGCAGAAGGAGATGGAGAGAAAGAATCTTCAGCAGGCTTTACGCCTCACATGGAGCCCGACATGGGGCCCAGTCTCACAATCCTGAGATCATGACCTCAGCTGAATTCCAGTCAGACCCCTAACTGACTGAGACACCCAGACATCCTGAGTTAATTTTTATGTAGTGGTAGAAGTATGAATCAAAGTTCTTCTTTTGTGTATGGATATCCATTTGTTTCAGTATCATTCATTGAAAAGACTGTTCTTTCTTTAATGAATTGCTTTTGCATCTCATGGTATTAACAGATACTTCAATAAAGAAAACATAAAGGCAAATAAAAGCATGAAAAGATGCTCAACATCATTAGGCATTAGGGAAATGTAAATGAAAGCAAAATGGGATACCAGTATGCAACCACTGGAATGGCTGAAATTAAAAAGTCTTACCATACTAATTCACCTACATCATTGACGGGAATGTACAATGGCAATCACTTCGAGAACACTTTGACAGTCTCTTAAAAAATTTAAGCATAAATATACCATATGACCTAGCCATTCCATTGTTAGCTACTATCCCAATAAGAATAAAAGCATATATTTATACAGAGATTTGTATGCAAATGTTTATAGTAGCTTTAGTTGTAGCCAAAACCTGGAAACAGCCCAAATGTCTGCCAACAGGTGAATTAGCAAAGAAATTGTGTTGTATCTATTTAATAAAATATTACTCATCAATAAAAATGAATTAACTATTGATGTGTGCTACAACATGGGATGAAATTCAAAATACTCTGGGTAAAAGAAACCAAGCCAAAAAGAGCGCATGCTTTATGATTCCATTTTTTTTTTTAATTCTATGAGCTTGAAATTAACCTAGAGTACCTAAAGTATCAGTGGTTTCCTAGGGAAAAAGAAGGATAGAAATGGGATTATGAAGGGTATTAGCAAACTTTTGGTGGTGATGGATATATTCATGGTTTGAAACCATGATAGTTTCCAAATTTATCAGAGTTCATATTTTAAATACATGTAGTTAATTAATTGTGCCTCAGTAAAGATTAAAAAATACTGTAGGTGGACTAGTGAGAAAATTATATGAATATGTGGCCCTGTGTCACTGAGAATTGCTCTAAGTTTTTGTGAGGCTAACCTGGCAAGTTTTAATAATAGCTGAAAAACTGTACACTTTTTTGTTTGTTTGTTTTTTGGCTCAGGAATTTCATTTAGGGGAAATTCTCAAGGGAAATAATCTAAAAGAAAGAAATCAGTTTATATAAAGTTATAGTGTTACTATTCAGAACTGTGAAACAGTGGAAGTTATTTAAATGCTCTATAAATAGGTGATAATAATCAATATGATTGAATGTCATGTATAGTTAAAAATATTAGTTTTTTGGACATATGATAAAAATAAGTATATAAAATCCTTTAGTGAAAAAAAGAGCATGTAGGTGTGCCTGGGTGGCTCAGCCATTAGACGTCTGCCTTCAGCCCAGGTCATGATCCCAGGTCCCGAGATTGAGCCTCACATTGGGCCCCCTGCTCAGTGGGGAGCCTGCTCCTCCTCTTCCTTCTCCCCCTGCTTTGTTTCCTCTCTTGCTGTCTACCATATGACCTAGCCATTCCATTGTTAGCTACTATCCCAATAAGAATAAAATAAATAAATAAATAAATAATAATAAATAAATAAAAACTTCTAAAAAAACCCAAACTGTACATGTTAGAATATTTGTTTAAAAAAATAGCACATAAAGAGTACACTCTGAAAAATCCACATTAACATGTATGAGTTAGTATTGGTAATGATTGGAATACAAAATGATGGAAATAGCTGAAACTTCAGGTTTGTGTTTTTCTTTTTTTTTTTAAGAGTCTGATGTGGCGCTTGATCCCAGGACCCTGGGATCATGAGCTGAGCTGAAAGCAGATGCTTAATGGTTTTGCCACCCAGGCACCCCTTTTTAAACAAAATTAAAAAAAAAAAAGATATTATTTATTTATTTAAGAGAGAGACAGAATGAGAAAGAGAGAGAGGGCATGAGTATGGGGGAGAAGCAGAGGGAGAAGCTGACTCCCTGCTGGGGGGAACCCAACATGGGGTTCTGTCCCAGGACCCTGAGATCATGACCTGAGCTGAAGGCAGACACTCAACTGACTGAGCCACCCAGGTGCCGCAGTCAGTGATCTTTTAAAGAGGTTTCAATAATAAAAAAAACTTATGTATTTACTATGTATTTACCCATGTAGTTGCCCCTTGTGATGCTCTTCACTTTTGGGGACTGATCCATATTTATATCTGGTGTTATTTTTTATTTTGCCTGAAGAACTTTATTTCTTTCAGAACAGTACTTTTAGATTTTGTATATCTGAAAATGTCTTTATGTCCCTTTGTTTTTGAAGATATATATTTCTAGGATATAGAACTCTAGAATGACGGTGGTCCTCTTTCAGTGCTTTAAAGATGTAACTCCATTGTCACCTTGCTTGCATTGTCTATAAAAAGAAATCTGCTGTCCTTCATATCTTTGTTCCTCTGTACAGGTGCCTTTTTATCTCTGTCTACTTTTAGTATTTCTTTCTCATCATTTATTTTGAGCAATTTATTATATACTTTGGTATAGTTCTCTTCACGACTTTAGTGCTGGGATTCTTTAAACTCCTTAGATCCATGGATTTAAGGTTTTCATTAAAATTGGACTATTTTTATACATTATTCTTCATTTCCCTGCTTCTCCCTCCTATTGTTCAGAAACTGTGATTACATATCTATTGGGCCCACACATGTATAAAACCATCCCAGAGCACACTGATGCTCCTGTCATTTTTTAAATTCTTTTTTTCAGTGTATTTCATTTTGAGTAGTTTCTATTGCTATGTCTTCAATTCATAGTCTTTTCTTCTGCATTATATTATCTTGTTGATTCCATCTGGGATATTTTCAATTCAGATGTTGTAGTTTTAATCAGTAGAAGTGTGATTTTGGTCTTTCTACTGTCTTCCATGTCTCTACTTAATTTTGTGAACATGTGGAATGTAGTTATAATAGCTGTTTCTTAAAAATTGAAGTTCTTTCAGGTGCACAACATAGTAATTCAACCAGTTCACACATGATGCTGTGCTCACCACAGTGTAGCTACCATCTGTCACCATATAATGTTTTTATAATACCATTGACTATACTTCCTATGCCATACCTTTTATCTCCATGACTTATTCATTCCAAAACTGGAATAGTCATAATTGCTATTTTTAAAAAGATTTTATTTATTTATTTGACAGAGAGAGATCACAAGTAGGCAGAGAGAGAGAGGAGGAAGCAAGCTCCTTGCCAAGCAGAGGGCCTGATGCGGGACTTGATCCCAGGACCCTGAGATCATGACCTGAGCTGAAGGCAGAAACTTAACCCACTGAGCCACCCAGGTGCCCCATATTGCTATTTTAATGTCATTATCTGCTGATGCTAGCATTTGTATCATTTCTGTGTCAGTTTTGATTGATTATTCTTCCAGTTATGGTGAATGTTTTCCCATGTGTTTGCATGCCTGATAATCTTTGATTGGGTGGTCAGGTGTACCTTCTTGTGTGTTAAATATTTTTGTATTCCTATACATATTCTTGAGCTTTACTCTGGGATGCAGTTAAATAACTTGGAAATAATTTGATCCTTTCAGGTCTTGATCTGATTTTTCTAAGTGGTTTTAGAAGAGTGCTAGTAACAGGGCTAATTAATTCTCTCCTATGAGATAAGGCCTTTATGAATATTCTAACAAATGTCCCATGTATTATGACTTTCTACTTCTGGCTCTTAGGAAAGGGCTCTATTCCTGACCATATGTGAGCACTGGGCACTGTTCCCTTTAATCCTTTTCCATCACCCTGTCCTTACATAAGTGCATTAATTAAGGCTCTGCTGAATACTTGAGAAGGATCCTTTGCAGGTCTCTCTGTATTGCTCTCATCTTAATTACTCTGTCCTGAGACTTCTACATGTCTTGATCTAGAATCTCAGTTGTGTTTCCTCAGTGCAGCAAGTCTTCAAACTTCTGAGATCCCCTTCCCTGAAAAAAAAATTCTCTCAAAGAAGTAACCTGGATCAGTTGTTATAAAGCTTACATTATTTTTGTGTGTCTCTCAGGGAATCTTGTCTTTCATTACCTGATATTCAATGTTGTGTAAATCATATTTCATATAATTTGTCTTCTTGTTTTATATTTTTGTTTATCAGCCTGAAGGGTAACTTGTTACCCCATCCTTGGTGGAAACAAAAGTTCCTCTGATGGGTTTTGGCATTTATCTTTGCTAATTTGATAATTTGTAGTGCTTGTTGACATGTTGGTTTTAGTAACCTCTGCTTGTACTCAGTGTTATTTTAAAACTCATTGGTTTGTGTTTCTAAACTTTCTACCACTTTGTTCAGAGTGTTTCTGTCTTAGCTAAGGTTGTTATAACAAAACACCATAGTTGAGACACCTGGGTGGCTCATTTGGTTAAATGTCTGCCTTCAGCTCAGGTCATGATCCCAGGGTCCTGGGATTGAGCTCCATATCAGACTCCTTGCTCATCACGGAGTCTGCTTCTCTCTCTGCTTGCTGCTTGCCCTGCTTATGCTCTCTTTCTCTCTGACAAATAAATAAATAATTAAAAAAAAATCCCACACCATACTCTGGATGCTTATCAACAATAGAAAGTTATTTCTCACAGTTCTGGAGGCTGAAAGTCTAAGATCATGGTGCTAGCAAGACCAGTTTGGGTGATGGCCCTTTTCTGGGTTTCAGATGACTGACATCTTATTGTATCCTCATGTGGTGAAAACAGGATGAGTTAGCTCTCTGGCCTCATTTTGTAAAGGGACTAACCTGTTCATGAAGGTTCAATCTTCAAGACCTCATTACCTTTAAAGGCCCCATCTTCAAATACCATCACATTGTGGAATAGATTTCAACATACGAATTTTGGGGGAACACAAACATTTAGTCCCTAACAGTTTCTTTTTTTTTTTTTCTCCATTATAACCCTATTGCTTTTTCTGTTCTCCGGCTTAATGTACAATGACCTTTAGGTCCCATGTTACAAGTTTCTAAACTTGTGGTGAGCTAAGCATGATAGGAGAATGGTGGCTTCCTTTACAGGAGTTACATGGCTCCATGTCTCTGTTGCTGGCAAGGTGGCCCTAAGACTTTAAGGTGGGGGATAGCGTGGGAGATATCAACAGGAGCATATGAATGACAGGTCTGAAACTTTCACATGGTAAATTCTGCCACAGAGACCTCAGAAACGAATTTTTCTCTTTTCATTAGTGTGAATAATGGAATGGAGATGTAGGAGGAAGATGAACTGAGGGAGATCTGGCAGATCCAGGGCTACTTAGTCCCAGGACAATATTTGTAGAATATATATATGAAAGCAGAAACTTCTCAGAGGTTCTCAGAATGATGGCATATATAGGCCTCATTGTCACATGGCTATATAGAATAGTTTTCAAACAACAAGAGAAGCCCTATAAAGCTAGTCTGCAGTATGAATCCAAAGAGCTGGAATTAGAAAACCAGAAATTTCTTTTTGCAAATAAAGAGAAATAGAGACAAATTGCAGCTTAGGGAAATGATGTGTTTGTGTCCAACAGTGAACGTGCCTTGCCCTGAGCCTACAATAATAGGCTTATTGAACTTTGTGCTTCAAGGTGAAAACCACCCCATGCACCATTTACAATTTGTTTATTTGGTCATGAGCAGTTAGGATGAGTGGTTGAGCTGGTGTGCCTATACAATGCCAAAATCCACCTCAAACTGATCAACTTAAAGAAAAAGAAAAGTTAAACCAGTTATTCAAATTAACCTATCAGTTACTCAGGCCAACAGGTTGATCTGATTCTCTTTGTGTTTTTTACCTTTGAGGGTATAAATAGTGGTCAGTTGTAGTATGTCTTTTGTAAGATGTAGTAACTCAATGATGATTATCTTTCTATCACTCAGATGAACACACAGAATTTCTTAAAACTTTGGTAATTCATCATATATTCAGATTGAACTTCTGTGTAGGGGCAGGAAAAAAGAGAAGGGAGTTCCAGGGTCTCCCAGTACAATCAGGACATAAATATAAAGATATAGGGGAGGAGTCAAGATGGCGGAGAAGTAGCAAGCTGACACTGACAGCTAGCCAGAGATCAGCTAGATAGCTTATCTAAAGATTGCAAACACCTGAAAATCCATCGGCAGATCGAAGAGAAGAATAACAGCAATTCTGGAAACAGAAAAACAACCACTTTCTGAAAGGTAGGACCGGCGG
>NC_081563.1:25384683-25479333 GCF_022355385.1 Mustela nigripes | reverse complement strand
AAAAAAAAAAAAAAAAAAAAAAAAAAAAAAAAAAAAGAGAGATACAACCTTAGAAGTATAAAATAAGTAACTCACAAAGATGGAAAGTACAGTTGGGGAATATAGTCAATATAATAATGTATGGTGATAGATGTGACTACACTTGTGAGCAGTAAGTAATATATAGAATTGTCAAATCATTATGCTGTATTCCTAAAACCAATACAACATTGTATGTCAACTGTACTTCAGTACTTGAGTAATAAAAGTAAAGTAATGGGGTGAAAAAAAAAATAAAGATATAAAAACACATGAATAGAATAGTTTAAAAAGAATTTGCTATATTTTAGGTCTTTATGAGCTAATCATCTCAATGTTTTTCATAATTTAAAATAGATCTGCTAGATCATGACCAGTAGATAATTCAAACCAGATGACATTCTGCTGGACATTGACAATGGAACCTGACTATCCTCACTTACAGGGTGTCAGAGCAAGATGAGAAGAAGTCACAGTATCCTTGGGGAAATGTATTGAATTTTTCCCATGCTATGGCCCTTGATATGAAATGGTCAGCTACTCCCCTGCAGGAGAAAACAATGTAGTATTATTGAATTGGGCCTTTCACTAGGTTTGGCAATCTAATTTCTCTCTGTAGACATAGCTTTTGGAGAAGTCAAACATCTGGTCAATGCTAACTTGAAATAAAATTAGCTAAATCTACAATTGGAGGTTATTATGTCAGTGTTCTTTAGTCTTGGCTGCCCATTAGAATCATCTGGGAGAACTCTTAAGAACTGCTGATGTTCAAGATTCTATGCTGAAGATTATGAACAACTTGTCTTCAGTGTGCGTCTTCCTCTTTAGTGCTCCTAAAGCCCTTTGAGTGATTTGAAAGTGCGACCAGAAATGAGAACCTCTGATGTAGACAAATGCCTATACAACTGTTTTTGTTTTGATTTGTTTTTGTTTTTGTTTTTGTTTCTACATAACCACTGCAGTAGGGCAAAGTACTCAAGAGCATAAACTCTGGAACTAGTTCCACCTGGACTTAAATCCCAGCTCTGATATTTCATAGCTGTGTGACCCTGAGTTGCTTAATCTCACTGTGCCTCAGTTTCCTGATCTGCAAAATGGGGTAATAATAATATCTATCTCCTGGGGTATCTATAAAGATTAAATGAGTTAATGTGTACAAAGAACTTAGTAAGCACTATATAAATATTAGCTCTGTTGTCCTTTATTGGTATTTCCCTATCAAATGTCTGAACTGAAATTAATTTCAGTGGCCTAATATTATTCTAACAAGATGTATTATTTCCCTGTAGCTGCTATAACAAATTACCACAAAGTGAGTGGCTTAAAATAACATAATTTTTTTCTCTCACCATTCTAGAGTCCAGAAGTCTGAAATCATGGTGTCAGTAGTGCTTTGCTCCCTCAGGAAGCTCTAAAGGAAAATCCATTCCTTGTCTCTTCTGTCTTCTGCTGACTGTCAGCATTCCTTGGATTGAGGTCACATCTCTGCTCTCTGGCTTCACATTGTCTTCTTTCTATGTGTCTTCCTTCTCTTTTTCTGTCCCTTTCTTATATAAGGATACATGTGATAGCATTTAAGGTACACCAAGACTGTCCAGGATAATCAACTCAAGATCCTTAATTTAATCACATTTTTTGCCATATAGCACAATCTTCACTCTTTTGTTATAAAGTAATATTCACAAGTTCTGGGGATTAAGGCATGGACACATCTTTTCTAGGGGCCACCATTCAACCCATGACACAAGGTCCATAAAAAATGTAAGTTTGAATGGGATGCATCACTAACTCATTCTGTGTTTAGTCATCTTTGCTTTTGGCCTGCACATCCCACTTCTAATATATCCCAAACCATTATTTACAATAATAGGTATCATCTTTGTATATACAGACAAGTGACTGTTCATTGACAGTGTTTGTTATTTTTGGGGAAGGGCTCTGAGAAGTGAGCCAAGGATTCAGAGGACTAGTTGGCCCAATGCCTTTGGCATGCAGAGAGACTCCAACAAGGAAAGAACCTCTTGGTGGGTTTTACTCCGAAGGGAATAACTGGGGGGATATTTGTTTTATGATTAAATGCAACCCAAAACCCTCACCAACTCTGGCTTTATATTTGGAAAAGTCTGATGCTTATTTCAAAAGAGAAGAGTGTGATTGTGCTTTCATCAGGTCTCTTTCAGTTCCACGTGACAGAGAAGTCAATTCAAATAGGCTGAAGTAAAACGAATTTATTAATGCTCATGACTGAAAAATTCCAGCTTTAGGTCCAGATTGATAGAGTGGTTCCAAAGATACCTTCAGGATTCGGTTTCTCTCTCTAGCTCTTGGCTCTGCCTTTACTGGTTCTGTCCTTCAGTGGTAGCAAGACTGTAGCATCTAAGAGCTTGTATACTCTCTGATCTAGGACACATGGAGAAGGACACTTCTCAAAAAAATGTACGCAAAACTTTATTGGGGTTTTTTGGGTCATGTGCCCATCTCTGAAACAACAAGGTTTTGATTGGCTGAGGGACCTGGAGATTGGTCTGAAATTCTTACCATTCAAGTGCTTTGCTTGATTTAAAGCAGTAAAGTTCCAGAGAGCCAGGTAAAAGATCAAAATAGATCCAAAGGAGAGACAACACAAAATCCTGCATTCTTGATTGCTCCTTCCTTGTCTGCCATCATGGAAGGGATGAGCCAAGTCACCTTGGGAGGTGTTTCTCATTGCCACATGCAAGGCAACAAAGCAAGGCTGAGAAAAATGTCCTTTCACATTCATTTGAGCATTTTTTCTCACTGTTCCTCCTGTCCTTCATGTTCCCTGGAGGTATTCAATGACAGGGAATCTCCACATTAAAAAACTCTTTCCCAAGTAAGTCCAGTTTCAAAATGATATCTCTCCTTCATAATCACAATTCTCATTTTCACAGTAAAGTTGATGTTAGGTAGGGCAAGTGCCACCTGATTTGATTAAAGCATTCCTGTGAAGTGTGAATGAGTGACAGCCTCAACTTTCAGGGGGGTAAGGTTTAATCTTCAATCTTCTATTTTGTTTTAAGAAAAAAAAATTGGGGGGGAGGATAACTTGTGTCACATTTCTACTCCTCTAAAATCAATTGCAAATGTAGTCTCAACAGGTTCTAACTCTGCTTCTGAAAGATTGTTGGCCATAGGTATTAGCCATCACTTAGATGGTAACAGGGAGTAGAGCATCCTGAGGGACTGGGACAAAAGAATAGTGGGTTTCATTAAAAGAGTTGAAAAACTGTCAAGATGGGGAAGTTTCCAGGAAAAAGAAATCTTTTGGGGTATAACCAAGCATGTCTATGATAAGCATGTTATGGATCTTCAGATCCTGAGAGAGTGAATCAGGAGGAGAGGCCCACATAGGGGGGATATTATGTGAACAGACACAAAGACTAAGGCCAAAGACTGTTTCATTGTTTTTCTTATGCTGGCCCCAGCTTTATAGAGAGAAACTGATATATTCCCTTGGCTGGGGGAAAGAAAGAGTCATTAAGTTCTAATATGTATCAGTTCTATTCAATTATACCATTTAATTCTTCCAGCTACCTTCTGAGGTTGGCATCATTATTATCCTCCATTTATGAATGAAAAAACTGAGGTGTGGAGGAATTAAGTTGCCAAGGTCATTGTGGTAGTTTTTTAAACTACTGGTAGTTTTTTAAACATATTTTTAACATGTTCACACATAATTTTGACGCAATTTCCTTGAAAATATGGTACTGAATCACCCTCTCTTTGAATGGGGGCCAGAATTTGTGACTTGCTTCTGATGAATACAATGTGGCAAAGTGATGATATGTGACTTTTGAGACTAGGTCACAAAAAAGGGAGTTTCTCTTGGCACACTATCTTGGATTGCTTGTTCTGGGGGATGCCTACCACAATGTCATGAGAATACCCAAGCTACACTTTGTTGAAGTGAATGTGGAGAAGACCCATGTGTGGAGAAGATGAGGCCACCTGTCCACACCTAGCCCCCACAATCCAGCTATTTGAATGAGTCATCTTGGAAGCAGATCCTCCAGCCTCAGTCAGACCTTTTATGATTGTAGCCCTGGTCAATACCTTAACTGTAATCTCATGAGGGACTTTGAGTCAGGACTGCCCAGACAAGCCACTCTTAAGTTCTGGAAACATAGGAACTGTAAGTGAAAGCCCATGTTTATTGATTTTTTTAAAAGATTTTATTTATTTATTTATTTGACAGAGATCATAAGTAGGCAGAGAGTCAGGCAGAGAGAGATGGGGGAAGCAGGCTTCCTACTGAGCAGAGAGCCCAATGTGGGGCTCCATACCAGAACCATAGATCATGACCTGAGCCGAAGGCAGAGGCTTAACCCACTGAGCCACCCAGGTGCCCCTTTATTGATGTTTTTAACCATTAAGTTTGAAGGTGATTTATTATGCAACAGTAACAAATAACTAATGTATTTTGGAAGTAGTACATCCACCATCCATTTTCACCTTGCCACAGTTATCCCTATAGAAGCAATCAAACAGATGGTTCTATATACTTACAAGTATATAAAGATAGCAGATATGTGCTTGAAAAGATGTTCACATCTTTAGGAAATGTAAGGTAAAACCACAAGGAGATATTATTGCAAACCTATCAGAGTGGCTAAAATAAAAACTGACTTACCTTTAAATAAAATGTCTCTTCATGTTTTTCGTCCACTTTATAATTGAATTTGTTTTGTTTTTAATATTGAGTTTTGAGAGTTCTTTATATGTTCTAAGTTCTAGTCTTCTGTAAGATATGGGGCTCCCCCAAACATGTAGCTTTACTTTTAATCCTTTTAACAGGGTCTTATAAAGAGCAAAAGTTTTAAAAGTTTTGATAAAGTCCAGTTTATGATTTTTCTTCTTTTATGGACGATACTTTGGTGTCAAGCCTAAGACCTCTTTGCTTAGCCCTAGATTATGATAATTTTCCAGTTGAAAGGCTATCTTTTGTCCATTTAATTGCTTTTGCACCTTTATAAAAATTAGCTGGGCCTATTTGTGTAGGTGTATTTCTGTGTTCTCTGTTCCATTGATTTATGTGTGTATCTCTCTACCAATACCACACAGGTTTGATCACTGCTGTTGTGCAATAGATCTTAAAATATAGTAGGCAAATTTCTCCCACTTTATTCTTTTTCAGAATAGCTTTAGTTATTGAAACTCCTTTTCTTTTCAATATAATTTTTAGAAGGATGTTTTCTATATTTATAAAAAAAAATCTTGTTAGAATTTATAGGAATTTCACTACCAGTTTGGGGAGAATTGACATCTTAACTATGTTGAGTCTTTCAATCCATGAACATAGTATGTCTCCATTTATTTAGCTCTTTGATTTCTATCATTAATGCTTTGCAGTTTTCACCATACAAGTCCTGTTCATATTTGTTCAGATTTGCACCTAAGTATTTTATTTTTGAACTATTGTAAATATTACTTTGTATTTTTAATTTCAGTTTCCTATGTCCATTAATAACATATAGAAATATAACTGAATATAGTGTATCCCATAAACTTGCTGAATTCACTTATTTGGAGGTTGGGTTTTTTTTTTTTTTGTATATTATTTAGGATTTTCTATAGAGACAATCATGTCATTTGCAAACAGGGACAGTTTTGTTTCTTCCCTTCTGATGTGTTTGCTTTTTTTTTTTTTTTTTTTTTTTTTTTGCCTTATCTTATTGACTGACTAGAATTTTCAGCATTTTGTTAAATAAGAGTGGTGAGAATAGACATCTTTGTCTTGTTCATTATCTTAGAGGGAGAACAGTCATTGACCATTCAGTATAATGTTTCCTGTTTATGTGCTTTATTAAGTTCAGGAAGCTTTACTCTATTCCTCTTTTCTGAGTTTTTATCATTATTGGGTGTTGAATTTCATCACATATATGTATTTTTTACAATGACTGATATGACCACAATATTTCTCTTTTTGTTCTGCTAATATATTTGATTCCATTGATTGATTTTTGAATTTTGTTTATTTATTTGTCAGAGAGAGAGAGATAGAGAGAGCGCACAATAGGTAGAGTGGCAGGCAGAGGCAGAGAGAGAAGCAGGCTCCCCACTGAGCAAGGAGCTCCATGTGGGACTCAATCCCAGGACCCTAGAATCATGACCTGAGCCAAGGCAGTGGCTTAACCAACTGAGCCACCCAGACGTCCCTGATTTTTGAATTTTGAACTAGTCTTGCATCCCTGGAATAACCCCAATTACTCCTTCTGCATGATTATTTATATATATTGCTGAATTCTATTGCTGAATTCTGTTTGTTAACGATTTGTTCAATATTTTTGTGTTCATATTTGTCAGGGTTAGTGATCTATAGTTTTTTTTTCTTTATACTATCTTTGGCTTTTGTATCAGGGTGATACTAGCTTTATAAAATAAAGCAATTATGTAGAATTGGTGTTAATTCTTTAAATGTTTGTAGAATTCCTCAGGGAAATCATTTGGACGTGGGCTTTTTTTTGAGAAGGAGTTTTAAAATTATGAATTAAATTACCTTAATAGTTATTGGGCTATTCAAATTATCTATTTCATTAGGGTGAGCTATGATAGCTGTGTTTTTATTAGTCTTTTTAGAAGTATGTACATTTCATTGATCTTTCAAAAAATAGGTCTTTTTCTTATTTGTTTTAATTGTTGTTCTAATGTTTTGAATTTCACTGATATCTGCTTTATCTCTTTTTTTTTGTAGAATTTAGATCTTTATATGTTACCTAAAATATCACATACATATTAGACAGTAGAAACATATTCGATAGTAGAAACTTACTGGATGAGAAAATACAGTCCTGAAATATTCTACCTAAACTCTAACCAAAGTTGTATGCTATGAGAAATTTGAATTACAGTATTTTTTAAATGGAGTATTTTTTTCTCTGAGAAATAAGATCTTCCCTACAATGAATTTCCAAGTGACAGAGATGTCTTACAATATAAACTTCACTCTAAGGGAGCAGTGAAACATACATAATGGGGTGAAGGAAGACAACATAGGCCTGAAATAAGACATTTATGCCAAGCTACTAGAGTACCAATATCCTATACCAATGTGGAAGCTTTACAGTACACAAAAGAACTAAAATCTCTGACAAATCCACTGACTTCAGACTGGGAGCACACTTTAAAAAAAATAAGCTTAAGACTTCATAACAATGTAAATGTATCACTATGATATGATCAATACTTTGATACAAGTAGGTCACACTTAAGCACAGCATTTCCCAAAAGATTTCATGGAATTATGAACTGCTAACATGAACTAATGATATGGTCTATTAAAAGTTATTACTAAGACACATAACAAAGAATTATTTGGTCAAAAAATTTGGGAAATGGTAGAATTGAGAAAGGGTTTCCTTTACAATAGGATTTCTTTCTTTTTTAAAAAAAAATTTCTTTTCAGTGTACCAGAATTCATTGTCTATATACCACACCCAGTGTTCCATGCAATACGTGCCCTACATAATATCCACCACCAGGCTCACCCAACCTCCCACCCCCAACCCCTTCAAAACCCTCAGATTGTTTTTCAGAATCCATAGTCTTTCATGGTTTGTCTCCCTCTCTGGTTTCTCCCAACTCCCTTCTCCTCTCCATCTCCCCATGTCCTCTGTGTTATTTCTTATGCTCCACAAATAAGTGAAACCATATGATAATTGACTCTCTCTGCTTGACTTATTTCACTCAGCATAATCTCTTCCAGTCCCATCCATATTGCTACAAAAGTTGGGTATTCATCCTTTCTGATGGAGGCCCAATACTCCATAGTGTATATGGACCACATCTTCCTTAACATTCGTCCATTGAAGGGCATCTTGGTTCTTTCCACAGTTTGGCGACCGTGGCCATTGCTGCTATAAACATTGGGGTACAGATGGCCCTTCTTTTCACTACATCTGTATCTTTGGGGTAAATACCCAGGAGGGTCATAGGGAAGTTCTATTTTTAATTTCTTGAGGAATCTCCACACTGTTTTCCAAAGTGGCTGTACCAACTTGCATTCCCACTAACAGTGTAAGAGGGTTCCCCTTTCTCCACATCCTCTCCAACACATGTTGTTTACTGTCTTGTTAATTTTGGCCACTCTAACTGGTGTAAAGTGGTATCTCAATGTGGTTTTGATATGAATATCCCTGATGGCTAGTGATGATGACCATTTTTTTATATGTCTGTTAGCCATTTGTATGTCTTCATTGGAGAAGTGTCTGTTCATGTCTTCTGCCCATTTTTTGACTTGATTATCTGTTTTGTGTGTGTTGATTTTGAGGAGTTCTCTGTAGATCCTGGGTATCAGCCTTTTGTCTGTACTGTCATTTGCAAATATCTTCTCCCATTCCATGGGTTGCCTCTTTGTTTTGTTGACTATTTTCCTTTGCTGTGCAGAAGCTTTTGATTTTGATGAGGTCCAAAAATTCATCAATACATTGATGAATTCATTTTTGCTTTTGTTCCCTTTGCCTTTGGAGACATATCTTGAAAGAAGTTGCTGTGGCCAATATTGGAGAGGTTACTGCCTATATTCTCCTCTAGGGTTCTGATGGATTCCTGCCTCACATTGAGGTCTTTTATCCATTTTGAGTTTATCTTTGTGTATAGTGTAAGAGAATGGTTGAGTTTCATTCTTCTACATATATCTGTCCAATTTTCCCAGCACCATTTATTGAAGAGACTGTCTTTTTTCCACTGTATATTTTTTCCTGCTTTTCCAAAGATTATTTGACCATAGAGTTGAGGGTCCATATCTGGACTCTCTGTTCCACTGGTCTATGTGCCTGTTTTCATGCCAGTACCATGCTGTCTTGGTGATCACAGCTTTGTAGTAAAGCTTGAAATCAGGTAACGTGATGCCCCCAGTTTTATTTTTGTTTTTCAACATTTCCTTAGCAATTTGGGGTCTTTTCTAATTCCATACAGTTTTAGGGTTGTTAGCTCCAGCTCTTTGAAAAATGCTGGTGGAATTTTGATCAGCATGGCATTGAAAGTATAGATTTCTCTAGGCAGTATAGAAATTTTAACAATGTTTATTTTATTTATTTTTTTATAAACATATAATGTATTATTAGCCCCAGGGGTACAGGTCTGTGAATCACCAGATGTACAGCACTCATCATAGCACATACCCTCCCCAATGTCCATAACCACACCACCCTCTCCCTACACCCCTACCCCTGGCTACCCTCAGTTTGTTTTGTGACATTAAGAATCTCTTTTGGTTTGTCTCCCTCCCAATCCCATCTTGTTTCATTTATTCTTTTCCTACCCCCACAACACCCGCCCCCTTGCATTTCCACTTAATATCAGGGAGACCATATGATAGCTGTCTTTCTTCAATTGACTTATTTTGCTAAGCGTAATACCCTGTAGTTCCATCCACGTTGTTGCAAATAGCAAGATTTCATTTCTTTTGATGGCTGCATAGTATTCTATTGTATACATATATACTACATCTTCTTTATCCATTCATCTGTTGTTGGACATCTAGGCTTTCCATAGTTTGGCTATTGTGGACATTGCTGCTATAAACATTCAGGTGCATGTGCTTCTTTGGATCACTACATTTCTTTTTTTTTTTTAATATTTTATTTATTTATTTGACAGACAGAGATTACAAGTAGGCAGAGAGGCAGGCAGAGAGAGAGAGAGAGGAGGAAGCAGGCTCCCTGCTGAGCAGAGAGCCTGATGTGGGGCTCGATCCCAGTTCCCTGGGATCATGACCTGAGCTGAAGGCAGAGGCTTTAACCCACTGAGCCACCCAGGTGCCCCGGATCACTACATTTCTATCTTTAGGGTAAATACCCAGTAGTGCAATTGCTCAGTCTTAAGTTAGTTCTTTTTTCAACTTTTTGAGGAACCTCCATTCTGTTTTCCAGAGTTGTTGCACCAGCTTGCATTCCCACCAGCAGTATAGGAGAGTTTCCCTTTCTCTGCATCCTTGCCAGCATCTGTCATTTCCTGACTTGTTAATTTTAGCCATTCTGACTGGTATGAGGTGGTATCTCATTGTGGTCTTGATTTGTATTTCCCTGATGCTGAGTGATGTGGAACACTTTTTCATGTGTCTGTTAGCCATCTGGATGTCTTTGCAGAAATGTCTGTTCATGTCCTCTGCCCATTTCTTTCTTTCTTTTTTTTTTTTTTTTTTTTTTGGTTAAGATCTTATTTATTTACTTATTTGACAGAGAGATTACAAGTAGGCAGAGAGGCAGGCAGAGAGAGAGAGAGAGAGAGAGAGGTAAAGAGGCTTCCTGCTGAGCAGAGAGCCCGATGCAGGACTCAATCTCAGGACCCTGAGATCATGACCTGAGCTGAAGGCAGCAGCTTAACCCACTGAGCCACCCAGGTGCCCCCCTATGCCTATTTCTTGATTGGATTATTTGTTCTTTGGGTGTTGAATTTCATAAGCTCTTTATAGATTTTGGATACTAGCCCTTTATCTGATATGTCGTTTCCAAATATCTTCTCCCATTCTGTCAGTTGTCTTTGGTTTTGTTAACTGTTTCCTTTGCTGTGCAAAAAATTTTGATCTTGATGAAGTCCCAATAGTTCAGTTTTGCCCTTGCTTCCCTTGCCTTTGGTGTTGTTCCTAGGAAGAAGTTGCTGTAGCTGAGGGTGGGGTTGCTACCTGTGTTCTCCTCAAGGATTTTGATGGATTCCTGTATCATATTGAGGTCCTTCATCCAATTGGAGTCTATTTTCGTGTGTAGTGTAAGGAACTGGTCCAGTTTCATTTTTCTGCATGTGGTTGTCCAGTTTTCCCAACACCATTTGTTGAAGAGGCTGTCTTTTTTACACTGGACGTTCTTCCCTGCTTTGTTGAAGATTAGTTGACCATAGAGTTGAGAGTCTATTTATGGGCTCTCTATCCTGTTCCATTGATCGATGTGTCTGTTTTTGTGCCAGTACCATACTGTCTTGATGATGACAGCTTTGTAATAGAGCTTGAAGTCCGGAATTGTGGTGCCACCAACTTTGGCTTTCTTTTTCAATATTCCTTTGGCTATTGGAAGCCTTTCTGGTTCCATATAAATTTTAAGATTATTTGTTTCATTTCTTTGAAAGAAATAGATGGGATTTTGATAGGGATTGCATTGAATGTGTAGATTGCTCTGGGTGGCATAGACATTTTCACAATATTTGTTCTTCCAATCCAGGAGCATGGAACATTTTTTCATTTCTTTGTGTCTTCCTCAATTTCTTTCATGAGTACTTTATAGTTATCTGAGTATAGATTCTTTGCCTCTTTGGTTAGATTTATTTCTAGGTATCTTATGGTTTTGGGTACAATTGTAAATGGGATTGACTCCTTAATTTCTCTTTCTTCTGTCTTGTTGTTGGTGTAGAGAAATGCAACTAATTTCTGTGCATTGATTTTATATCCTGACACTTTACCGAATTCCTGTACAAGTTCTAGCAGATTTGGAGTGGAGTCTTTTGTGTTTTGCACATATAGTATCATATCATCTGCAAAGAGAGATAGTTTGACCTTTTCTTTGCCGGTTTGGATGCCTTTAATTTCTTTTTGTTGTTTGACTGCTGAGGCTAGGACTTCTAGTTCTATGTTGAATAGGAGTGGTGATAATGGACATCCCTGCCATGTTCCTGACCATAGCGGAAAAGCTATCAGTTTTTTTCCATTGAGAATGATATTTGTGGTGGGTTTTTCGTAGATGGCTTTGGTAATATTGAGGTATGTGCCCTCTGTCTCTACACTTTGAAGAGTTTTTATCAGGAAGGGATGCTGTACTTTGTCAAATGTTTTTTCTGCATCTATTTAGAGTATCATATGATTCTTGTTCTTTCTTTTATTAATGTATTGTATCACATCGATTGATTTGTTGAACCAACCTTGCAGTCCTGGAATAAATCCCACTTGGTCGTGGTGAATAATCCTTTTAATGTACTGTTGGATCCTATTGGCTAGTATTTTGGTGAGAATTTTCGCATCTGTGTTCATCAAGGATCTTGGTTTGTAATTCTCTCTCTCTCTCTTTTTTTTAAGAGAAGATTTTTTTCTTTTTCTTTTTCTTTTTTTAAGATTCTATTTGTTTGACAGAGAGAGATCACAAGTAGGCAGAGAGGCAGGCAGAGAGAGGGGGAAGCAGGCCCCCCATGAGCAGAGAGCACAATGCGGGGCTCGATTCCAGGACCCTGAGATCATGACCTGAGCCGAAGGCAGAGGCTTAACCCGATGAGCCACCCAGGTGCCCCTGTAATTCTCTTTTCTGATGGGATCCTTGTCTGGTTTTGGGATCAAGCTGATGCTGGCCTCATAAAATGAGTTTGGAAGTTTCCCTTCCATTTCTATTTTTTTGGAACAGTTTCAGGAGAATAGGAATTAATCTTCTTTCAGTGTTTGGTAGAATTCCCCTGGGAAGCTGTCTGGTCCTGGGCTTTTGTTTATTTGGAAATTGTGATGACTGTTTCAATGTCTTTACCTGTTATGGGTCTGCTCAGGTTTTCTATTTCTTCCTGGTTCAGTTTTGGCAGTTTATATGTCTCTAGGAATGCATGCATTTCTTCCACATTGCCAAGTTTGTTAGTGTAGAGTTGCTCATAATATGTTCTTATAATTGTTTGTATTTCTTTGGTGTTGGTTGTCATCTCTCCTCTTTCATTCAAGATTTTATTGATTTTATTTTCTTTTTGATAAGCCTGGCCAGGGGTTTATCAATCTTATTAATTCTTTCAAAGAACCAGATCCTAGTTTCATTGATTTGTTTTATTTTTATTTTTATTTTTGGTTTCTATTTCATTGATTTGTGCTCTGATCTTTATTACTCTTCTTCTGCTGGGTTTAGCCTTTCTTTGTTGTTCTTTGTCCAGCTCCTTTAGATGTAGGGTTCTATCATGTATAACAGTGTTTATTTTTCCAATCCATGAGCATGGAATGGTCTTCCATCTTCTTGTGTCTTCAACTTCTTTCATGAGTTTTCTGTAGTTCCTTGAGTACAGATCCCTTACCTTTTTGGTTAGGTTTATTCCCAGATATCTTATGGTTCTTGGTGCTATAGTAAATGGGATCAATTCTCTAATTTTCCTTTCTGTATTTTCATTGTTAGTGTATAAGAAAGCCACTGATTTCTGTACATTGACTTTGTATCCTGCCACATTCCAGAATTGCTGTTTGAATTCTAGTAATTTTGGGTGTTCCTAAAAAGTATCATGTCACCTATGAAGACAGAGCGTTTGACTTCTTCACTGCCAACTTGAATACCTTTTATTTCTCTTTGTGTCTGATTGCTCTTGCTAGGACTTCTAATACTATGTTGAACAAGAGTGGTGAGAGTGGGCATCCTTGTTGTGTTCCTGATCTCAAAGAGAACGCTGTCACCTTTTTCCCATTGAGGATGATATTTGCTGTGGGTTTTTGATAGATTTTATGAAGTTGAGGAATGTTCCCTATATCCCTATACTTTGAAACATTTTAATCAGGAACAGATGCTGGATTTTGTTAAATGCTTTTTCTGCATCAATTGAGAGGACCATGTGGTTCTTCTCTCTTCTCTTATTGATTTGTTCTATCACATTGGTTGATTTCCAAATGTTGAACCATCCTTGCAGCCCAGGGATGAATCCCACCTGGTCATGGTGGATAATCTTTTTAATGTGCTGTTGGATCCTATTAGCGAGGATCTTGCTGAGAATCTTAGCATACATATTCATCAGGGATATTGGTCTGAAATTCTCCTTTTTGGTGGGATCTTTGCCTGGTTTGGGGACCAAACTTCAATCCAGAAGTTTTCCTCCTGCTTCAAGTTTTTGAAACATCTTCAGGAGAATAGGTATTTTTTTCTTCTTTGAATGTTTGGTAGAATTCCCCAGGGAATCCTACCAAAGAGTTCCTGGGCTCTTGTGTTTTGGGAAGTTTTTCATCACTGCTTTAATCTTGTTACTAGATATTGGTCTATTCAGGTTGTTAATTTCTTCCTGGTTCAATTTTGGGAGTTTATAGTTTTCCAGGAATGCATCCATTTCATCTAGATTGCTTAAATTATTTGCATATAATTGTCAATAATTTCTGATGATTGTTTCTATTTCCTTGGTGTTAGTTGTGATCCCTCCCTTTTCATTCATAATTTTATTAATTTTGGGCTTTTCTCTTTTCTTTTGGATTAATTTGGCCAATGGTTTATTGATTTTATTGATTCTTTCAAAAAACCAGCTTCTAGTTTCATTGATGCATTCTACTGTATCTCTAGTTTCTATCTCATTGATTTCTGCCCTAATCTTGATTATTTCCCTTCTTGTGTATGGAGTTGGCTGAATTTGCTGTTGATTCTCTATATCTTTAAGGTGTAAAGACAGCTGATGTATTCTGGATTTTTCAATTTTTTTGAGGGAGGCTTGGATGGCTATGTATTTCCCCCTTAGGACCACTATATCCCATATGTTTTGGACCGAAGTGTCTTCATTCTCATTGGTTTCCATGAATTGTTTAAGTTCTTCTTTGATTTCCTGGTTGATACAAGCATTATTAAGCAAGGTGGTCTTTAGCTTTCCAGTGTTTGAATTCCTTCCAAACTTTTCCTTGTGGTTGAGCTTCAGTTTCAAAGTGTTGTGATCTGAGAATATGCAGGGAATAATCTCAATCTTTTGGTATTGGTTGAGTCCTGATTTGTGACCCAGTATGTGTTCTGTTCCGGAGAATGTTCCACGTGCACTCGAGAAGAATGAGTATTCTGTTGTTTTAGGGTGGATTGTTCTGTATATATTTATGAGGTCCAACTGGCCCAATGTGTCATTCAATGCTCTTGTTTCTTTATTGATTTTTGGCTTGGATGATTTGTCTTCTACTGAGAGTGGCATGTTAAGATCTCCTATTACCAATGTATTCATATCAATATGACTCCTTATCTTGATTAACAGTTTTCTTATGTAATTGGCTGCTCCCATATTGGGGGCATACATATTTACAATTGTTAAATCTTCTTGGTGGATAGTCCCTTTAAGAATTTTATAGTGTCCTTCTGTATCTCTGACTACAGTCTTTAGTTTAAAATCTAATTGATATGATATGACAATTGTTACCCCAGCCTTCTTTTGAGGCCCATTGGCATGAAAGATGCTTCTCCATCCTTTCACTTTTAGTCTGGATGTATTCTTAGGTTCAAAATGGGTCTCTTTTAGACAAAATATGGATGGGTCCTGTCGTTTTATCCAATCTGCAACCCTGTGCCATTTTATGGGCGCATTTAGGCCATTCACATTGAGAGATATGTTTTTATTGACATCATGTTACCTGTGAAGTCTTTGTTTCTATAGATTGTCCCCATATATTTCTGTTCAATAATATTCTTGGATTTTTTCCTCCTTTATAGAACCTCTCTTAATATTTCTTGCAATGCTGGCTTGGTGTTCACATACTCTTTTAAACCTTGTGGTTCTTGGAAGCTCTTTATTTCTCCATCCGTTTTGAATGTCAGTCTTGCTGGATAAAGTATTCTTGTCTGCATATTCTTCTCATTTAGTGTCCTGAATACATCTTGCCAGTCCTTTCTGGCTTGCCAGATTTCTGTGGACAGGTCTGATGTTATTCTGATGGGCTTTCCTCTGTACATAAGGAATCTCTTCCCTCTAGCTGCTTTCAAGAGCTTCTGTCTAAAATTATGACTCATCATTTTCACAATCACGTGTCTCAAGGTCTTTCTAGATTCTATGATCTTGGGGGGAGACCTTTTTGCCTCTAGTACATGAACACTGGTTTCATTCGCCAGATTGGGAAAATTTTCATGGAGAATTTGTTCAGCTATATCCTCTAGTCTTCTTTCTTTCTCCTCCCCATCAGGAATTCCAATAATTCTGACATTGGAATGTTTCATGGTGTCATTATTTCCCTGAATCTGTTTTCATGGCGTCTAAGCTGTTTGTTCTAGGCTTCTTCCGGATCCTTTTTCTCTATCATTTTGTCCTCCAGATCACTACTTCTATCTTCTGCCTCAGTTACCCTAGCTTTTAGAGGATTTAGATTAGACTAGAGGGCAGAGTGCAAAAGGCTGTGGTTCTAGAGAGTGCTGGCTCACTTCCACACCAGACTCCCTCATGGTGCTGCCACCCAGATGCTCTCACGTGCACTGGTGGCTCAGGGACCAAGACCTGGCTTCTTCATCGTGCTCTCTGATTGCTCACCTGTGGTGGCAGTCCTGGGTCCATGGACTTAAGTCCCTGTCCCTAACTGCCCAATTCCACCAATTTCCCCTTAAGATCTTTTGCTCTTTTTGAGTTCTTTCAAGCAGACTCCAAGTTAATGCTCATCCCCAATCACAGTGCACTCTCATATTGGAGTTATTACTTTCCAATGGGTCACTTCTGGTGGCTCCCTCCCCTTTTTGTTCATCTTCCGATATCAGTCCTATGTTTCCATTCTGCTTTACCTGTCCACTGATGTCTTTTGCCCCTGTAGAGATCCAGAAGTGTATAATTCTAATATTAGGCTGATTTCGTGGGTGATCAGAGTTCTTTCTTAGGTAATCAGCTTACTTTAGGGGACAGGTTGAAACAGAACCTCCTACTTCTCTGCCATCCTCTCTCCCTCAATGTCTGCTTTATCTTTATCTTTATCTTTATTATTGCCTTTCTTCTGCCTCCTTTGGGAGTATTTGGAGTTATGCTTTTCTTTTTTCCTAGATTCCTAAGGTGGGAGCTTTGAGATCTTTCCTATTTTCTGTTGTATGCATTTAGAGCTATAGACTTCCCTCCCAGCACTGATTTAGCTGTGTCCTACAAATTTTGATATGTTGTAATTTTCATTTTTAATGAGTTCAATATAGTTTTTGATTTCCTTTGAGCTTCATCTTTGAACTATAAATTATTTGGAATTATCCAGTTAAATTCCCATGTTTTGGAGATTTTCTTATTATCTTTCTGTTTGATAGAGTTGGTTAGAAGTAGTTAGATTCCAGAAATATTTTGATTGTGGAGCTGACAGGATTTGTTAATAGATTTAATATTGGGTATGAGAGAGAGAGAAAGAGAGAGAGAGAGAGGTCAACAGTGGTTCAATCTGCACAATTGGAAGAATGAACTTGTCATTTACTGAGAAGGGGCAGACTTAAGGAGGTGCAAATTTTGGGGAAAGTGGGGGATCAGGGGTTTGGGTTTGGATGATTAAGTTTGAGCTATCCTTTTTTAAAAAGATTTTATTTACTTATTTGTCAGAGAGAGAGAGAGAGCGCACACAAGCAGGCAGAGTGGCAGGCAGAGGAGGCAGAGAGAGAGAGAGAATCAGACTCCCCACTGAGCAAGGAACCCATTTCAGGACTCAATCCCAGGACCCTAGGATCATGACCTGAGCCAAAGGCGGCCAGTTAATGGACTGAGCCACCCAGGTGTCCCTTGAGACATCCTTTTTTATCTAGCTTTTAAAATCTAGTTTACTAGATGTCTAGTGGAACATTGGCTATATGAATCTGAGTTCAAGGAGTTGAACTCAGTTGAAATTTGGGAGTTTTCATTCTGTATATGATACTTAGAGATATGAGACTAGATGTGGTCTCATCTACAGTGGCTGGAAGTAAAGAAAAGCGTCCTGAGCCCTGGAGCACTCTAATATTTAGAGGTCAAGGAGATAAAGAGAAACCATCAAAGGAAAATAGGAAAAAATTGATAAAGTAGAAGAAAAACCAACAGAAAATGGTGTACTGGAGGTTGAGTGAAGAAAGTGTTTCCAGAAGGATGGAATGATTAATTTGTCAAACAAGAAGAGAACAGAAAATTGACTCTTAGATATGGAAATGTGGAGATCTCTGGTGGTTTTGCCAAGATCAGTTTCTACAGCAGGAGACGGAGGAAAGAAGAAGAGGAGAAGACAAAGAGATGGCAAGTGTAGACAGCTATTTGAAGGAGTTTTGCTGTAAAGGAAAGCAAAACAATGCAGTGGTGGGTGAAGGGGGACATGGGGTGAGGGAGTCATTACTAGACATAACAAGTAAATATTTACATGGGAAACTTATATTTAAACATAGAGTTTGAATTTACTTTGATTGACAATGAAGTCTAAAATTTCATATAGTGAAAAGTCTTCAATAGGCTTGATAATCTTAGCAAGAGGATTTATATTTGAAGAAGACTTAGTTAAATATGAGTTGGTCTATGGAAGATGTGTAATTTTAAAGGCTGTTTCTTTGGTTTAATTTGGATTTGCAATTTCCGTTAACCCTTTCCAATAAGAGTCCCCCAAATGAATATTTACTTAGCAGGGATAGAAAAGTTTATATTTACAGAGTACTTATCAGTTTCTGTATCAGAACAAACACAAAAGAATGAAAATGTCGTTAGGAGGGAATTAAACCAAAGTGGTCCCAAACCAGGGAAACTGAGTCTCAGGGCATATGTGGGATCTGAAGGCGAGACTCACCAGCAACCCTCCACTGGTACTAATCTTTAACCTCTCAGGCTGCTTGACTCTGTATTCCTTTCTCGTCATTGTTTTTTTTAATTGCTTTATTCATTGAAACATCTATTTTGAACTGCTTCCAGCTTTTCAGCTACCGGGCAGCAGAGTCATTTCTATCAGAAGGATTTTATTTGTTCTCCAGGGTTCCTGGCTTTCTAGAACCTATCACTTGTGCTCTGTTTCATCAATTCTCTTTTCCTTTTCCCACTGAGAAATCCAGTGAGGCTACATTTCCCCACTTTCCTTAAGGTTGGTGGCCAGAGGCAGTGGCCAGAGGAGTGAGGGAGGAAGTCATCTCTATCCCACTTCTAGCTTGTGGCTTGGCCATAGGGAAAACCTGTACATACTCCCCCATGCTCCCTCTCTCTGTTTGCCTGCCAGAAGAGGAAGATGCTTAGGACAAGTGTGGGTCTTGAATGATTGTGGCACAGAGCACCAGCCCTGAACAGCATTGCAACGGGACACCAGCAAGAGATGGATTTTTATTATGTGGAAACTCTGATACTTTAGAGTTGTTTATTATAGCCATGAGCCTGTTCTGGTTATTATGTACTCCTTTGGATGAGATGCAGTGAGTTTTGGCTTTGCATTTAGACTTATAAAGTCCTGAAATTAGGGGTGCCTGGGTGGCTCGGGGTTTTGTTCTTGTCATAGTTGTTTGTTTACTTGGTGACTTTTCTGAACTCATTCACTGAAGTTTTTAAATATTTTATTTATTTATTTGTGAGACTAAGAGAGAGAATGAGCAGGGGGAGGGGGGGCAGAGGCAGAGGGAGAAGCAGGCTCCCCGCTGAGTAGGGAGGTCCATGCAGGGCTCCAACCCTGGACCCTGAGATCATGACATGAGCTGAAGGCAGAGGCTTAATTGACTGAGCCACCCAGGTGTCCCATCTATGAAGTCTTGATTATTGTAGTCACTGAAGTCACTGCTTGGTTAGCTCAAGGATCAGTTAGCAGTGGGACAGAGCCTTACCTAAACACCTGGATCAAATGTCTCCCGGTTTTGCCAAGGGCCTCTGTACAGTATAATCACCCACATAATTTATAGTTCTGCTTTTAGCCTCATTAGCTACTTGGGAAAACCCTGAGGTTAATCAGAGGTGAGAGTTTAAGACATTTTCAGGTGTGTTTTTGAATTTAGGCATGGTCCTATGAATGTGCATGGCGGTCTAGATTCCCAGAAATATACCCAAGATTTTCAAAACCCCTTATGGGTGTCTCATTCCTCTGTCTTTCCTTTAAAGATTTTTGGTGAGTTTATTATTTGTCCTACCTATTATCCATTGCTTCAGGCCACTGTCTTGGCAAAACATCCAAAAACATTCCCCTGGCCCAGAAACATTTAGCACGGGGTACATTTGAATGAGGTGGAGTAAGACTAGCCTTTTGAGCAGTCTTCTAGGGAACCACTAAACAGGTTGAATGGTGATTTCTCTTTGGGTTTGAGGCTTTGAAAGAGATCCAGCCCCATTTGCCTCCCTCCAGTCCCAGGAAGGTGGGCTGTTACCTTTCAGCTTCTGCCAAGCTGTAAAGTGGGAAGTGGCACTAGGGTAAATGAAAAGGCCACAATGTTTGTTGCCCTTCCTGATGTCCAGATATTCTCTTGCTTAAATTCTCCCCAGGTTGCTGTAAGCCTTCGGCTGATACTGAGTTTTGAAAAAGTGGATTCTGACTTTTTCTTTTTTTGGCCAGTTTTTTCTTTGCTTTTATGGAGGAGTGAACTCTCAGAGGTCCTCTTGCTATTTCACTCCCTTAATTAATTTTCACACTTCAAGAGTGTTTCTGAAATTTCCATAAGTTGTTTTTAAAGTTCACATGAAGAAATAAATAAGGATAAACTGAAAATCCTCAAAAACAGTAGTAATGTAAGAATGCCTCACCCGCCCACCCACTCCATGTCTGGCTGGTTCAGTCAGTAGAGCCTACAACTCTTGATCTTGGGGTTGTGAGTTTTAGCCCCATGTTGGGAATAGAGTTTACTTTGAAAATAGTAATCCCACCTAGATTTTTTTTTTTTTAAGATTTTATTTATTTACTTCTCTGACAGAGAGTTAGAGAGAGAGAGCACAGTAGGCAGGACTACAGGGAGAGGGAGAAGCAGGCTCCTCATGGAGCAAGTACTCTGATGCAGGGGTTTGATCCTAGGACCCTGGGATTATGACCTGAGCAGAAGGCAGATGGTTAACTGATTGAGCCACCCAGGTGCCCCTGTCCCACCTGGTATTAAGACATATATTAAAAGTACAATTATTAAGACAGTGTAGTAGTGACAGTAAATAGATCAATGGGACAGAATCAAGAGTCCAGAGAAAGAACCAACTTTTATAATTTAGTACATAATACCCATGGAAGTGCTTGTCAGTGAAAGAAGACAGTTTAGTAAATTTACTAGCATTAGGAAAAATATTATGTTGGATTCTTTTTTCTTTTTTTAAAGATCTTATTTGTTTATTTGACAGAGAGATCACAAGTAAGCAGAGAGGCAGGCAGAGAGAAGGGGGGAAACAGGCTCCCCGCTGAGCAGAGAGCCTGATGCGGGGTTTGACCCCAGGACCCTGGGATAATGACCTGAGCTGAAGGCAGAGGCTTAAACCACTGAGCCACCCAGGTGCCTCTTATGTTGGATTCTTATCGAACTTCTTACAACAAAAGAAATTCCAGATGTATTGAAGTTTAAACATAAAATATACAATCATTAAATAATGGGAAAATAGCTCTGAGAGGTTACAAGATTTTGGAACCAACCTAAATATCCATCAAAGTAAAATAGATAAACATATGTGGTATGTTTATACTTGATGGTAATATAAAACAGTGAAAATATATGAACTATAGCTTATATACAAAAGCCTGCTTGAATCTGAGAAATATGATGAGTTAAAGAAATAAAACATTAAGGGATACTCTAGGAATCATAGAATATCACTCCATTTGTATGGAATTAAAAATGAACAAAATAAACTATTTTTTTAAGGCATGCATTCAAATGTGGCAAAATTATAAAGAAGTAAAAGAAGTGGTTTTTATAAAAAATCAGGTTGGTGCTTACCTCTGGGTGAATAGAGAGAATATATGGTGAATAAAGAAGCCTCTGATGGTGAAGGGAATGTTCTAGTTCTTGATTTGTTAAGTGACTACATGAGTGTTTAATAGTTATGCATTAAACTATTCATGTAGGTTTATGAGCTTACCTATATGATTATTATATTGCACCATAAAAGAAGAAAAATTATAAAGAAAATGTAGCTGATTTCTAGTATTTAACATTGTATCTTGGGCAAATCTTATTTTGAGGCTGTTTATATATTTTTAATCCCATTTTCCTAGATTCCTCTAGAATCATGCTTCCTAACAGGCAGAGGAATCTCTCTCTTTTCTCGAGAGAGTCTGCAGCCCATTTCCTAGGAAATGCCACAATATCGGTAATTAAATCATTTCAGAGCGACATATAGAAAGCTGTATGATCAGCTATCAAAATGTCATTCCACTGCTGCAAAGGCGAGCAAGGCTCTCCCTTTTTCCAGTGTCATCTGGTTTTCATTTGTAGATTGATATAAAGCTGAGCTCCAATCCTGGGCTCATAGGATTGAATTTATTAACTGCCAAATGGAGATGAAATTTACCTTTCAAGGCTGGTTTGAGAATAAAATAAGGTAATACATGGTGACTACTATGGCCTTTAATGAAGCAAGACAAATGATAGCATAAATGATTGCTCTAGAATGGAATAATAATAATGTTCCTTTTTTGCATAAGTTCAAGGGAAAATGATTTTTAAAAATGGGTTTGATGTAATTGTTTCATTTAATTGATTGATTTTTTTTTTAACACTGTATCCTATCATTTCTTTTCCATCTATCTCAGGACATTTGTTTACTCATTGCTTACTAGAGGGAGGCCTTTCCCAGTTGCGTTCCTTGTCAGAGGGTTTATCTTCTGCACGGGAAATGGACTTCTCCAAGGCTACTACCTGATTTACTGTGCTGAATACCCAGCTGAGTGGTACACAGATGGACGGTTTCGCCTGGGTAAGTAAATCTGGCCACTTCTTACCCACACCCCCGCCTAAATCCCCACCACTTTCCCCCACCCTACTGCAGTAATCCCCCATGGAATGCCATTCTCCTCTTCTCCCCCTGCTACCCCCCTCTATTTTCTATAAAGCAGCCAGAGAGCCCTTTGAAAAACATGTCACTCCCTACCTCTGACTCTTCCAGGGCGTTTCCACTAATCTCAGAATAAAAGACAAATTCCTAATGCTGCCTGTGCCTGTGACACCCAAATGTGGTTGGTCTAGCCCCATTTCCTGACCCCATTTCTTGCCTCCAACCAATTACTATGCTGTAGCCTCTGTGGCCTTCCTGCTGGGGCCTGAAATGGTCAAGCTGGTCCTGCCCCAGAGCTCTTATACAGACCATTCCCTGTATATGGAATATTCTCTCCACATACACTGGTGGAGGTTGGTCCCTGACTTTATTTAGGTGTCTAACAGTTTGTACCTCTTCAAAGGGACTTTTCCTGACCATTTTATCTAAAATAGTAGAAAACACTGTTGAAGTTTTTTTCATTATCTGCAATGAGGAACTCAAGTCTAGAAGGTTCAATTGTTTGTGTATTGTTTTGCCTTAAACCCCAACGCAGGGATTACCCTTAATTCCTCTTTACATCACTGGTCAAATTCTATCAGTCCGCTTGCTTAGTAGGGCTGTGTGGAGCTCAGTAAGATGTACCCACGAGGCTCCCTCCCTCCCTCACTGCTCCGACTTCATCCTAGTCTGAGCCGTGATGACCTCTTGCTGGGACCGCCCTGGGGACCTTCCAACTAAGTTTCTTGCTGCCATGGGGCCTGGCTTTCAGTAGTAGCCCCTTGTGCACACAGCCGTCAGACGGAACCTTTGAAAACACAGCCGACTGGAGGGTTGACACGTGCACAGAATGGAGTGTTCAGAGCCACAGAAACAAACAAACGAAACACAACAAAAACAAGGAGGACCTCTGTGTGCTCCTACCAGACATCTCCAGAATATGTGTTGTTTAAATAAAATAAAGTGTGACCATTGTATATCCAGTATGCTACTTTTCATGTAAAAATGATGGAAGGAAAATGTGTGTGTGAAACTGGAAAAAGGAATATTCGTTTGAAAAAACCCTAATTTTAAAAAGGTGGCATGGAGGGTCTGGGGGAAAGAGATTGGGATGGCAGGTAAAGCTTTTCTTTTAATATGGTTTTGTCCTTTGAATTAGGAAACTTAATAATTTGGTTTAAAAAATCTAAATGGGGGACCCTGGCTGGCTCAGTTGGTGGAGCGAGTGACTGTTGATCTTGGGGTCATGAGTTTGAGCCCTGGGTGTGGTGTAGAGATTACTTAAATAAATAAAACTAAATAAAAAAAAAACTCCAAAATCTAACTGGAAGAAAGTTTCCTAAAATGGAGAAAAAAACAATAAATGAACCTAATTATATGTTGAGCTGGTAATATAACTGTACAGGAAAATGGTTTGTCAGTTTACAAGAAATAAGGAGACTGAAGAAGTAAGTTGAATGTCACCATCAAGAAGTGAGCCAGTCTTGTCTAGAAAGGGAGGTATTCTGAGGTACAACTGTCTGGTGTCTTTTGAAGAAGCCAGTGCCCTGAAAAAAGTTTTAAAAAGATAAGGGTTAGGGCACCTGGGCAACTTAGTCGGTTGAGCATCTGACTCTTGGTTTTGGCTTAGGTCATGATCCCATGATCCATGAGATCGAGCCCAGAGTTGGGCTCTGCACTCATTGCGGAGTCTGCTTGAACATTCTTTCCCTCTGCCTTCCACCTGTGTGTGTATGAATACCTCTCTCTCTCTTTAAAGTGAATAAAAAAAAAATCTTTTTTTTTTCTTTTTCCCTAAGAGTATGGGTCTGGGCAAGATTAAAATGGCCTTAAAGGACATAATGTCTAGATAACAGGATGGTCCTATACTGGACTTTGGTTTTCACAAACCACCTATAAGAAGCATCTTGGGGCTATCTGGGGAAACTGAAATACGACCTATTTTGAGAATCATTTCCTATTTTGTCCTTGCTTCAAACCTGCCAGTGGCTTTATTTCGTACGTAACAATCCAAACTCCTCACCAAAGCCTGTAATGCTTAATGTATTTTTTTAAAAGATTTGATTTATTTATTTGACAGGCAGATCACAAGTAGGTAGAGAGGCAGGCAGAGAGAGGGGGGGAAGCAGGCTCCCTGTTAAGCAGAGAGCCTGATGTGGGGCTCAATCCCAGAACCCTGGGACCATGACCTGAGCTGAAGGCAGAGGCTTAACCCACTGAGCCCCCCAGGTGCCCCAGGGTATATATTTTTTTTAGTTAGCATTCTGTCCACATTTTCCCACTTTTCCCTCTATCTTAAAGTTTCAACTGCACCAGCCTTCCTTCTGTTTTTTTAGACATAATGAAACTATTCTAGCCTCAGGGCCTTTGCACCTGCTAATTCCTATGCCAGATTGCTCTCCCTCAGATCTGTGCATTCTTATTATTCCAATTACAGGTCAAAATGCCAAATTTTCAGAAAAGTTTTCCCCATTCACCTCATCTAAGTTGGAGATACCTTCCCCCCACCCCAAGTTCACTTTCTATCTCATGATCCTATGATTTTCTGCTTTACAGTGACATTATATGATTTAAAATGTTTTAATTATTTGAATTCATTTCTGTCTTCTTATGCTAAAATATAAGCTTTATGAAAACAGACACCTTGACTGTTTTCTCATGACTGTATCCTTGGTGTTTAGGACAACTCTTTGTATTGTAAGCTCTCAATTGATATTATTTGAATGAATAAATGAGTGAATGAGTGAACAAATGAGGGAGACTTGTACGGCACTTGTGAAATAGATACTATTCAAATTTACATTTTACAGATGAGAAAACGGAGGCTGAGAGAGGGTCAGTGGCTTGCCCAAGGACACATAGACACAGAGTCTAGGATTTCTGCATTGTCTGCTACTGTGCGTGCTATCTCCCCTCCTTCTTTCAACCTCCTGCCATTGGTGTCTTTCCCCAGTTTCCCTTTCTTCTAGGCCAATAATTAAATTATTATTGAAGTATAGTTGACATACAATGTTAGAGTCCTTTCAGATGCATGATGTAGTAATTATGCAATTCTAGGCATTCTTCAGTGCTCACCAAGATCAGTGCAGTCATCACCTGTCACCATACAATGGCCAATGATCTTTTGACTAGACAAGACTGCAAATCATTGTTTCCTGTCATAGCAAAGGAGGTGAGAGTAGATCTGTTTTTAATTAAAGTGTTCTTGCTTTTCACCTCTTGTATTTTGATAGCACAAATACACATTGTTGAGAGGTAAAGTTGGACATCTATGTGGAACAGTGAGTGTTTCTGGGTTGTCATGGTGCCCATTGGGGAGCAAGACCTCACATCCCTGATCCTGGCTCTCCTCACGTCAGACCAGGGCTTCTTTCTGAGCTCATGAATGGGCAACAAGACTGTGGGTGTGACCTGATAGTGGTTGAAACCAGTTTGCTAGGTGCCAAGCTCCCCAGTCTGACTTATGTTAAGTTCCACGGGAATGGGTGTATCAATCCAGAATGCTCTCAGCAGTGAGTCACAGGAAACTAGTGCATATGACTTAAATAATTAAGAATGTCTATTTTTTACATAACAAGAATGTCCAAAGGTAGGTGGCTTCTGCGTTCCTTTAGTTGTTTACAGATATCATTAAGATTCCTGGAAATTTCTATACTTTCTATTCCACTGTTCTTAACATGTGTACCTCTGGTCCCATTGTATTCACCTCACGATTGCAAGACAGTTGCTATAGCTCAAGGCATCACATCTGGCGATGAAAGAGGAGGGAAGCAGTAGAGGCACTGGTCCCATCTTCCCTTTTATCAGGAAAGTAAAAATTTCCAAGGAAATGTCTCTTTGTATCCTATGGCAGAAATAGGTCACGTGACTGCTTTCAGACTTCCAGCCTCTGTAGTGGGGGCAGGCAAAGGAGGAGGGTTTGGAATTAGTGGTTGAGTTTGCCAACCACAATTTAATTATTTGGGAATGAGCCAAAAGTTTGCTATTGTTCATTCATTCATTCGTTCATTCAAGTATTGGACAATGGTGTTCTTCCCTTTCTCTCATCTCCCACATTGTTCCATCTCATGTCAGTGTATACTGTCAGTCTTTTGATCTATGAAAATATGGCCTCTCCACCCAAACTTGGAACAATGGCTAATTGGCCACCCTTTGCAATATCTTTGGAGCATTCTTAGAATTTGAAATTGAATGCCCTTCTTTCTCCTTTATTAAACAAATCAAAACAAAAGAAACTTAGCTTGTGAGAAAAACACCAAAACCAGGATACATTTAAAAATTTATTTTTCATGTGTCTGTTGGCCATCTGGATGTCTTCTTTGCAGAAATGTCTGTTCATGTCCTCTGCCCATTTCTTGATTGGATTATTTGTTCTTTGGGTGTTGAGTTTGCTAAGTTCTTTATAGATTCTGGACACTAGTCCTTTGTCTGATATGTCGTTTGCAAATATCTTCTCCCATTCTGTCAGTTGTCTTTTGATTTTGTTAACTGTTTCCTTTGCTGTGCAAAAGCTTTTGATCTTGATGAAATCCCAATAGTTCATTTTTTCCCTTGCTTCCCTTGCAACATGGGGGCTTAAGTGGGTAGGAGAAGAATAAATGAAACAAGATGGGATTGGGAGGGAGACAAACCATAAGTGACTCCTAATCTCACAAAACAAACTGAGGGTTGCTGGGGGGAGGGGGTTTGGGAGAAGGGGGTGGGATTATGGACATTGGGGAGGGTATGTGCTTTGGTGAGTGCTGTGAAGTGTGTAAACCTGGTGATTCACAGACCTGTACCCCTGGGGATAAAAATATATGTTTATAAAAAATTAAAAATTAATTAAAAAAATTTATTTTTAAAATAAATTATATGTAATAAAATAAATAAGATACAAAATTTACATATAATAAATTATATATATAAATTCATACAATTTATATATAAATACAATTTATATAAAATAAAATTTAAAAATTACATTTATTTGAGAGAGAAAGTGTGTGACAGCAAGAGCACAAGGAGGGGGAGCTGCAGAGAGAGAGGGAGAAGCAGGCTCCCCGCTGAGCAGGGAACCCAGTGCAGGCTCAATCCCAGGACCCTGAGATCATGACCTGAGCCAAAGTCAGACGCTTAACTTGACTGAACCACCCAGGCATCCCGCCAGGATACATTTGTAACTTCTTCCCTCTGTCTTCTTTGCTAAGGTGTCTTCTTATTTATTTTGGGAATGGGAGTCAACATTCATAGTGACTATATATTGCGCCAGCTCAGGAAGCCCGGAGAAGTCATCTATAGGATTCCACAAGGTAACACCTCCCCTACCCTCCAGATTTCCACTCTGCCTTGAGAGCCTGTCCCAGGGATTGTGCTATGAGCAGCAACTATAGAGGGGGCAGTGAGGGCCCAAATGACACAATATATCCCAATTTGCCTCTGCATTCTCCTTCATATCCCCTTCTACCCCACAGCACTTTGGCGTTTATGGATCTAAACCTGGAAGTTCAGTTAGGGGCACCCTCAGGAAGGTACAATGTCATAATACCTTGAGGATGGGGGACAGCGAAGCTTGGGGTAAGGGGGGAATTGGCTGCCACCTCGTCACAGTAGGTAAGATTACCATGTACCGTATTAGGCTTCTCCAGAGAAGCAGAGCCAACAGGATATAGATAAAGATACAGTGATAGATACATAAAGAAATTTATTCTGAGGAGTTGGCTCACATGATTATGGGAGCTGGGAAATCCCATGATCTGTTACCTGCAAGTTGGAGACCCAGGAGAGTAGATGGTGTGAGTTCTAGTCCGTGCACAGGAGAAGACTGACGACAGCCTAAAGATGGTCAGGCAGAGAGAGTGAAATCTCCCTTACTTGGCCTTTTTGTTCTATTCAGGCCTTCAGTGGGTTGGATAAGGTCCATCCATATTGGGGAGGGCAATCTGCGTTAGTCAGTGTGTAGATTCAAATGTTAATCTCACCCAGGAACAACCTCACAGACATAACCCGAAATAATTTTTTTAAAATACATATGTTTTAAATATTTATTTATTTTTAAAATTTCTTTTCCGTGTTCCAGAATTAATTGTTTATGCACTGAAATAATGTTTAATCAAATATCTAGGCATACTGTAGCCCAGTCAGGTTAGCACAGAAAATTAAGCATCATATGTACACACAGTGTTGGTTCTTCATGAGTTAGCCAATAAAGCTGAATTGTATATGACTTGTCTTCTCCAGCTGACCCAGACTTAATCTAGTCAGTGTCAGGGGTAGCACTGTACTGTATCTACTTCCTGCCTCTTGTATTTTCTTAGTGGCATGATGAGCCAAAATTATTTAATCAAAAATTAAGATGGGGGTCTTGCAAGTACAAATGCATTGTCAGATATGAAGTCACAGAATATTTGAAATCTCAACTGTTTCCAAGAAACCAATGTGTGACGTTGACAAACATAAGCAGGTGAGAGTGATTAGTCCAAGTAATCTGTCACTATTTTAGGTGCTATATGTGTGGGTTGAGAGCTCCCACCCTTTTTGCTGTAAATGGGTGTAAATGGGAGTAATTAAATGGGTGTAAATAAAGTAAATCTTATTTATTTACCCTTTTTATCTTTATTTATTTATTTATTCATTTTTATCTACCTTTATTTATTTATTTATTTTTAAATTCATTTTATTTTATTTATTTATCTTATTATTTATTTATTTGTTTCTTATTGTTTATTTATTTATTTTTATTTTTTTGATTTTATTTATTTATTTTTATCCTCACCCTTATTATTTACACCCTTTTTGCTGTAAATGGGTGTAAATAAAGTAAATCTTTAAAATGTTTAAAATTTTTCCTAAATTACAATATGGTATTGATATTCATTTATGAATCAAATAATGGCAGAGCTACCATGAATTCAGGAAAGCATTTAAATGAATTTAAGCATTGCTGACATCCTCATGATGTCTATATCCAACAAAAATGGAGCCATATATTGAGATATCCCATTTGCAATTTATAGACCCTCTGTAGGAGGTCAGTGGTTTCTCCCAGGGTCTGGGAAATCACCGGTCTGGAATTGCTCATGCAGTGTCATCTTTAAGGAAGACAACTTGAAGGAGCTTTGGGATTTTAAATATTCACTCAAAAACTAGCCAAAGAAAAGCACAGAATTCTCTTAACAGGTAGATTGTCAAAGTTCATTTCTAACTATTAAGGTATGTTACAGGATGATTTAAAAACAAAATATTCTTTATATAAATATGGAAAGAAAAAATTAGTTTTAGTTTACTGTGGGGCAGAAAGTAGATACATTTACTATCATTGGAAATGTATTGATTTCTATTTACAGGTCTGATGTTAGACATATATGGTTGGATAGAAAAGTAAGCCTTAAAAAAAAAAAAAAAAAGTAAACCTTGAACATCAGCAGAAGCAGACCTCACCAGGCCCCCATGGGGGGCAAAACCCCTGCAGCTCCCACTCACGTCTTTCAACTTGAACAGTCTACATACACTCCCTTGTGGGTGGGGACCTGCAAATGCCATGGGAAACTCTCATTACTTCTGGAATCAGCTCAGGTTGTCACAGAACATGTTGTTCATTTTGTCTGAAATACGTGAAATACGTGAAATACGCTGTACAGGTGTCCAGGGGAAAAGTGAGGTAGCTTGGAAACATTACTTAATGTTTCCAAACATTCCCAAACAAATGTTTTGTTTTGTTCCAAAACAAAAACCAGACCTCCTGCTCTTCATCATTGTCCAGCCCTGAGTCAGGGGTGCAGCAGTCGCTAGAGATTAGCTTGAGCCCATCAAGCAGTTGGCGACAGGATTCCAGGAAGTTCTGAGGGCAACAGGCTATTGTCACTGTGTTTACCCTTCTCTCCAAGAGGATTGCACCAGACTGCGATGACCATAAGGAAGTCTCCAGCCCCACATTTGTCATAACTGCCTTTATGTGTTTTGGAACAAAGCAGTGGGGTTTGACTGTGGCCGTGATCCAGTTCTGATGATGGACTTTTCATTCTGCGCATGCAGGTGGCTTGTTTAAGTATGTTTCTGGAGCCAATTTCCTCGGTGAGATCACTGAATGGATCGGCTATGCCCTGGCCAGTTGGTCCCTCCCTTCACTTGGATTTGCGTTTTTCTCACTTTGTTTCCTGGGGCTTCGAGCTTTTCACCATCACAGGTAAATTTCTTGATCAGTCAAGTCCGGATTGGTAAACTCTGATTTTCTGGGCTTTCACTGAATTTGGATTTCAGCTGGGTGACAGTACCGTAAATACTTTTTTTTTTGTTTTAAATGAGTAAAACGAAACCCATGTAGGGAGAGGCACACCCTCGGTGACTTGGGAAGCCACACCTGCTACCTTATGGAAGAAGGTTTCCTGGCAAGGAAATTATGAGTTAGTTGACCCGGGCTCTGTGCATTCCTAGTAGGGTCACTGGCAATGGGTTCTAAGTAAGGGTTGAGAGGTCCCTGAAGTATCTTCCATTTCCGTGCTTCAGTTCAAGTGACCTCTACCACATTTCCCAAAGTGCGTCCCATGGGCAGCATAGTCCGCAGCTTCACAGATAATCCTGAGGTCCAGCCACGATATAGTACCACCAGGGGAAAGGCTAGCCCCTGGTCTAGTGTGGCTCCCATGTTTAATTCTGGCTTTGGTGCTAATAGTTCAGGTAATCACAGAGCCCTGCAAACGCCAGGATTAATCTCCCAGAATCTGTGTAACACCAGTGCTTACTCTGGCACTCCCCTCTATCCGCAACACCCACCCTCCATAAATCCAGCCAAGGTCATAGCTGCTTCCTGGGAAGTTACAATAAGTGAACGCTTATGTGGTGTGATTTCAGGACTGTCCCCTCATCTGGAGAATGCCAGGAATTGTAGGGGCTTAGAACCCTTTCTCTATAGGTCTAGGCTAAAGCCTTACTAACTTCTACCTCCCCGCCAGACCCTGTACCTGGGATGGGCTGGGGACAAAGGCATTAACTAAAAGCATCACTGCAAGGCAAGGAAGAGTAATGAACTAAGCTGTTATCAGGATTTGCACCTGAACTTCAGATCCTTTCTGGCATTCAGATCCCAAATGACATTTGCAGCTGGAGAGACAGAGAGGAAGGGATAGCTCAAGGGGGAGCAGCTTTGGAACCAGGACCGAGGGGACCCTTTAAGCTCCTGCATGGGTGTTTTAGTCAGGCTAATTTTGTAGTTTTGAAGGTTAAACCAAGAATCTTTTCCTCAGAGTGGACTTTATGCAGATGTGTCGGAAATGAATGAAACAGTAGCTGTCCTCAGAAAGAGCGTCTCCAGCCTGTCAGATCGTCCACATTCTCCCTTGAGGCAGAGTCTGTTGCCCACCAGAAACAGAGGGGAAGAGGGCAGAGTGCCATCAGCCAGCAGTTGGAGGGGTCCTGGGCAGTAGTCTCAGGTGAGGCCAGTCAGCGGAGGGACAGCAGTTCCACCAGAGGTTTCCAGCTGGTGCAACAGCAAAATCCAAACCATGGCCCTGTCCTGTGAGATGAGATGGCTCCAGAAGGAAGGCCAGGCATCTTTCCTGTAGGGCTAACTGGCCTTTGTGAGAAGAAATTCCTTACCCCTTTCTGAGCATAGCACGAGAAACCAGCCACCTCTTGTCACATATTATTACTGTTTGTCCCCCGTTCACATCAAGGTACCTTAACAGAGTGCATCATCGTGATTATCACTGGAGAACTATCAGCTTCAACTAGCTAGGACAGCCTGGTCACTCAAGGAGAAAGCCATTTCACAATGAGTATTAATCTTCCAGGCCTGCCAAAGCCGATGACTGCAAATCGAGTAGCTTAAAACAGTAGAAAATTATTCTTTCAAGTTCTGGAGGCAGAAGCCTGAAATCCAAGTGTTTGCAGGGCCATATTCCCTCTGAAGGTTCTAGGCAAGGATCTTTCGTTGCCTCTTCTTGGCTTTTGGTTGCGCCCCAGTCTGAGATTCCATGGTCTACAGCTCCATCCCCATTCTTTGTCCGCATGGCCTCCTCCCCTTCCTGTCTCTGTCTTGGTGTCTCTTGTTCTCTTCAGTCATTGGATTAAGGGCCTTTCCTATTCTAGTATGCCCTTGTTTTACCTACTAAGTTGTATCTGTCATGACCTTATTTCCAGGTAAGTCTTCCAGGTTAAGACTTCAAGCATGTATTCTGGGGGCACACAATTCAACCCAGAATACGAGGTAACATTTTCTTGGCATTTCCAAGGCTTTGTGAGGGGATATTTTCCTGGGAAATTGCCAGTTCTCTAGGATTAATCTTGCCCATGATCTTTGGGGGCTCTGATTCCTTAATTCACAATTGAATCCACTGAGTAGTTCCTTCTGGCTTTTCCCTTTTTTTATTGTAGTAAAATACACATAACATAAAATTTACCATTTTGGCTATTTTCAGTGGTCCATTTAGTGGCATCAGGTACATCCATAATGTTGCGCAATCATCACCACTGTCCTCTGGCAGTTACTTTTATTTCCCAATCCAAGAAGTTTCAACATTTATGGGAGGAGATGCAGGAGGGAGGAGGGAAATGGACAGAGGGTCATCTGCAAGTGTCAGGCCCTGAGTAACTGTAGGTTGGTTTGGAACAAGGATCTCAGACCCAGCAAACCTCAGTGGTTGACCACTGCTTATTATAATTGTTCCTTTCTTATCTTTTAGGTTCTACCTCAAGATGTTTGAGGACTATCCCAAATCTCGGAAGGCCCTCATTCCATTTATCTTCTAAAGAAACCAGATAAAAAAGAAACAAAAAGCTCCCACATGACTGTTGAACACCATCAAGCTGCTGAGCTTGTAACTTTGAAAGTTCCAGTGTGTATATAAACCAGGAGGCCTCTTGTGTTCTGACAGCCAGCCTGGAGATCCTGTGGGGTGGCTACTCCGTGTGTCTCTGTGTGTCTTTCCAGGGTCTCTCTCCTGATCTCCTGTTGAAGCTTTGACAAGGCTTTTCTCTGCATGGAGACATCTATCTGCTCTTTATCTAGTCCTCCTAGAAAGTGCGAAACTTCCCCATGTCTTTCCTTCTTTGGGTGATCTAAGTATGTGTGGCTCTCTGTCAATGTAAGAAATCCCTGTAGCCAGGACAGTTTTCAGTTGAGGGCAGTGCTTGTAGAATTTATTAAAGGTACATATTTTACGCCTATACAAATGAGCAATATTGAAATTCTGGAGCTGCATGGACCCCGAGCAAATCTCCCAAATGAAAACCCAGTCATGCTTTCCTCTCCCTCAGTTAATTATGAAGGATGTGAAGGGATGACATGGGCTTTTAATAGAGGAGCCCTCTCTTCATATGGCCGAAGGTGGAGGCATTGACCCCATCTCAAATTTGTGCACGGTCTCGCACCTTTGTCCTCCTGAAGTTTCCCAGATCCCTGTCAGAGATATCTCAGAAAACTGGTGTGGGTTTGTTGAATGTCAGGTTTTCTTGACCACAGAGGGAGAGACATGACTCTGGTTGGCTAGTGAGAGAGTGAAAAAGCCTTTTACGGTAGACACTGCCCATTCCGATATTCTCAGAAACCTGTGGAAATACCCAAATGATGAGAGAGTGTCAAAAGAGGGAAATGACTGAGCAAGATCATATGTTGTTGCTTGCCTGGATAGGACATTGGCAGTGACATGGAAGTATTCCAGAAGTGCTTGGCAACTTTTCTGCAATTTCTTCACGGCAGTCTTTGGGATCTGCTGAGAAATGTATTTCCTAGCGGCAGCCTGAACATGGGTCCTCCAAGTCCCTGAGGGCACAGGCAGGGCAGAAAACATCTTTTGTTAAGCTCAGACAAGGATTCACACAGTTTGACTTTCTCTGTTTTTTGTTTTTTTCTTTAAACATTGGAAGTTTTCAAAGTTAGATCTTGCATTCCAGTTTCCCTTAAAGCATTGGAGGCTATGGGCCCATGGAACCCCCTAAGAATGTGGACTGATCAGCTAGTATGTATTAGAATTTGCAGCCTTGGTGGACCGGTCACCCTAGAGTGGGTGCTCAGATGCTGGGCTCTCTAAGGGAGGGGCTAAAGACTCAGAACCAGAATGTAGGAAACTATTTGTCCTCTCGGATCTAGGTGTGTGGCAAGCATTGGAAATGTTTAGCAAGCCCTTTTGGGAAAGGTACACCAATTTGGTCAGGTAAGGTACTAAGTACAGAAATTCACTGTACAAGAAACAAGACGTTTGAAAGGTCTGAGGATGATGTATGTTACTGAAAAATACAAATTGTAGTCATGTAAATGTTTTCTGTTTTCTTTTTATTAAATGCCTCTCAAATCATGGATGCTAAGTAATTTTGTTTGAATTGAAAAATTCCTGGGCTCATGAAGATTTTTATAAGGTGTTGGTAGAGCTGTGGGTTTTTTTTTTGTTGTTGTTGTTTTTTAAAGAATTTTTTTTAAGATTTTATTTATTTTGTCAGAGAGAGAGAGAGTGAGTGAGCACAAGCAGACAGAGTGGCAGGCAGAGTCAGAGGGAGAAGCAGGCTCCCTGCGGAGCAAGGAGCCCGATGTGGGACTCGATCCCAGGACGCTGGGATCATGACCTGAGCCGAAGGCAGCTGCTTAACCAACTGAGCCACCCAGGCGTCCCTTTTTTAAAGAATTTTTAAAAAGATTTTATTTATTTATTTGACAGAGAGAGAGACCACAATTAGGCAGAGAGGCAGGCAGAGAGAAAGGCGGTGGGAAGCAGGCTCCCTGCTGCGTAGAGAGCCGGACATGGGCCTCACCTCAATCCCAGAACCCTGAGATCATGACCTGAGCCAAAGGCAGAGGCTTAACCCACTGAACCACCCAGGTGCCCTGTTGTTGTTGTTACTGTTGGCCTCCCTTTCTTCCTTCCTCGCCCCTCCTCCCTCCCTCCCTTCCTCTCTTTCTTTCTTTCTTTAAAAGTATTGCTTCTTTTCTGCCCTCTGTCTTCATTTTGTCAACTTGAAATTAGGGGCTCTGAGTTGAAAACAAAAGAGAAATATAACTTATATGATTTCTCAACCATAGCTCAGTCGTGGAAGCAGGTGCAGGCAAGGTGCTGGAGAATGCGCTAAGGCCAGATGCCACCCCTAATGTTTAGGAATACACAGACGGCGAGATATTCTCAGTGACATAAATCTTAAGGTATAGCTTGGGCTCAGTGAAATGAAAGTCTTCCAGTTCTCTCCATGACATTGAAAATTGGCTTTATTAAAACCTTTATCTTATTACCATATAAAATATCTGGGCCAGTCCTTGAAATGTAATAAGCACTCAATGAATGGCAGCTCCCTTTTGACCAGGAGGTGCAATCTTGGGACAAAACTGCGGCCATTCAGCAACTGCATTTTTTTTTTAAATTTGCTACAAGAGGGCACTCTCTAGAATTTATAGGCCAACCCTGATTTAATATGGTAATATACATATTTGGAAATTGAAAAAACCCTATTGTCATTTCAGATTAACATGATCATAATCCTGGGTGCCTGGGTGGCTCAGTTGGCTAAGCAACTGCTCAGGTCATGATCCCAGAGTCTCAGGATCGAGTCCCGCATGGGGCTTTCAGCTCCATGGGGAGTCTGCTTCTCCCTCTGAACTTCTACCCTCTCATGCTCTCTCTCACTCTCTCTTTCTCTCAAATAAATAAATAAATAAATAAAATCTTTAAAAAAAAACATGATCATAATCCTTCCTTTTTAAAAATTTATTTATGTTTTAGTAATCTCTATATCCAGCGTGGGGCTTGAACTCATGACCACAAGATCAAACCTGCCAAGCTCTACCAAAAGAGCCTTAGTGCCCCTAATGTGCACCTTCTTAATTTAAACATAGGGTGAAATAAACTTCACACAATCTTAACTCTTCCCTTGAAACTGAGGTATTCTCCATGCTCTGGGACCATAGTTTTCGGCCCGTTTTCTCTGTCGGGACTAGAATATGTATGCAGATTGAGTATAGTAAAAGTCTGAAGGGAAGGTGTGCCCATCCCTAAATGTATTTCCCTTTTCTCCTAAAACTAGAGTGCTACAAAAAATATGGTAAATTTAGGTTTCTGGGGAGTGGTTTTTGAAACCAGAGAGTAAAATATGACAGTGGCTTAGCTAACAAGATAGTCTGTCTCAGTCTTGCTAAAATTTTCATGGAGGGAATGTTTTCCTATTGACCTTGTAGAAGATGTTATAGTGTTCTTTCAGAATGAAAGAGCAGAAGCACATTTAAGACATCCACTAGTTCCATCTTTTCACACAATATATGGAGACACTGAGACCTGCAGTGTTGAAATGCAGTGTTGAAATATAGCTGGTCAGAACAGTTATCCTACCTTATCCCTTTAAGGACCAGAAGTCTGTCTGTCTTCGTAGGGGGCATAGCAGGCTTTTAGAAGAGAGACTCAGCATAACCTATTTGGATGGGTGTGAATTTAAGTCCTGAACACACTCGTTCCCTCTAAAGTCATTTATTATTTAAAATATGGAAAATGGTAAGGGGTGGAGGGAGATTGTTGAGTGAGACATGATTCTTGCCTTTTAAGGGCTGCCATTCAGATTTCTGAAGAACTCATGCAGGAGGAAAATAGCCAGAGACTGAGAAATCCACCAAATATCGTGTCCATTTTGTGGAATTTCTCCTCCCCCCCCCCCCCCCCCCCCGCATGAGTTCTTCAGCAATCTGAATGCCAACCCCCCCCAAGCATCATCCACGTTTTGTGGAACTACCCCCCCCCCCCCCCCCCCATGGAGAGGATCAGGCGATGCCCTATCATGAACCTATTTCATAAGACAAAGGTGTAGTAGAGATCACGGTGTAGAAGAGATGACATTTGTGCTCAGTCTGGAAAAAGCTTCAAGTCATGAGTTCCTCCTGCCCCAAATGCTTATCTCTCTAAGGCTCATCATTGGCTGCTCTGTATTTGAGAAGGAAAAAAAAGAACTCTAATGAGTACTTTGCAGTTAAGTGATTTAGGTGGTCTGACCCTTTCAGGAACAAATAAACAAACCTATGATTTTACTGCCTTGAAGTTTTTCAACAGCTGCCTTGACTTTTTGTGGTAACCTTATGGTAATCTCACCAAGAATCAAAGGATAAAGCTGTTGGCATGTGAAGGAATGGACTCATGAAGAGTCGTTTCCTTTCTTGCCTGGCCTTTGATTCTCTAATAGACTGTGGGCTGAGGTCCACGCATGGCAAATAAGCTAGGGTAACAATAAATGTTAAGCAAAACCTTCTAGAGAAGGCTGTTGATTGTTTTATAGCATCTATACTATCCCATGATAAAAGAAAGAGGCATGGTGCCAGATGGTAATGTGGGTGCTTGGATGATTTAATAGCCACCGAGTGGATTTAATTTCTGAGTAAGAGATTTGCTCATTCTCTCTGTAAGTCCATTAAGCTGCAATCTTAAAAGTTTCTGTGTTATCATATTATGTCTCATTTCTTCCCACCAACCACAGTTTGGGATTTGGATGAGTGAAATACATTGTTGAAGAAGGTTAAATATGTACTAACCTGTATTCATTCCTTTTGTCTTAACCTTTATGGCTTCAGGGTTTGGCTTTGCTCAGAGTAGGTAGAGGCTAGGTGAGGGAGATCCAAGACCCTCTCCCACATGGCAGGCTGGCTGGGAGTTGGAGGAGAGCAGAGAGAGGAAGCAGAGGAGGGTGGGGAGTTATGCAAGAGGACGGGGCGGAGGCAAGGGAAGGTTGGCAATGAAGTCAGGGAAAGGGCCTTGGGAGAGGGGGGCCTCTCCTGACAGAATGCGCTTCTTTCCCTTCCCTTGCATCTGCATAAGTCTGATGCCTTCCTTATCCTCCCAGGGAAAGAATTCCTCTGGGAGAGAGATTAAGCTTTTCTTAGAGCTCCTTTTTCACAAGGAAAGATGCTGAGTTTCTTTAAACACAAGCCATATGGTTGTGCCTCACAATAAAGAATTTAATTGTATTTCTTTCCACTCACCTCATAAAGATGGCTTTATGTCTGTACAGAAGTGACACTTGTGAGAAAGAGGTGAAGGAATTGTTCTGAGAAATGTGTGACTGCATCCAAGGTCAGTGAGGCCAGCAGGGAGACCAGAGCCTCCAGAGGAGTGAGCACCCACAGGCTTTGCCCTTTTCATGGTCTTTGTTTTCCTCGATTCCAGAGGCCCCAAAGAAAAGGATCCTTCCTTAGAAGGATGCTTTTTTTTTCAGCATTGACTAGAAGACAAATGTCATAAAATCAATTAAATTTCATTAATTGATTCATTAATGCATTTAATTATTAATGTAAGATTCTGATGCTATATATAGAATCTGGATACATATATACATATATATGTGTATATATATATATGCTATATTCCTATGCTATATATAAATCTTAATATAAACTCTGTTAAGTTGGGCACCTGGGTGGCTCAGTTGGTTAAGCAACTGCCTTCGGCTCAGGTCATGATTCTGGAATCCTGAGATTGAGTCCCTCATCAAGCTCCCTGTTTGGCAGGGAGTCTGCTTCTCCCTCTGACCCTCCCTCTTCCCATGCTCTCTCTCTCATTCTCTCTCAAATAAATAAATAAAATCTTAAAAAAAAATAAACCATGTTAACTTAAAGACAAACATCATATAAACTCTGGAGCAATAACTCAAAAAAGATATAAGTAATAAACTAATAGTGGAAATGGAAAGGAATCATAAAAAAATTCAATCCCAAAATAATGTAGGGAAAGCAGAAAAAATGAACATAAAACAGATGGAGAAAATAGAAAATAGCGAGATGGTGAATTTAAATCCAACCACATCCGTAATTACATGAAATGTAATGGTATAAAGAGTCCAATTATAAGGTAGAAATTTTCAGACTAGATAAAAAAGCAAGGTCCAAGTGTATGCTATATACAAGAAATCTGCTAGAAATACAAATATCCAGGTTAAAAGTAAGTGGATGGAAATTATATATTATGATAACATTAAAATAAATCTGGAGTGGCTATATTAATAGATCAAGTAGATTTTAGAGCCAGGAATATATTTTTTAAAAAAGTTAATTCTAATATAGTTAATATGCAGTGTTATATTACTTTCAGGGGTACAATATAGTGATTCAATAGTTCTATATGTGACTTAGAGCTCATCCTGGTAAGTATGCTCTTAATCTCCTTCATCTATTTTACTCACTCTTCCCCTACAAGCCATCAGTCCATCAGTTTGTTCTCTTCTGTTTCTCTCTTTTTTAAAATTTTTTGCATTGTCTCTTTATTTTTCTTTTATTTCTTAAATTCCACATATGAGTGAAATCATATGGTATTTGTCTTTCTCTGACTGATATATTTCACTTAGCATTATACCTTCTAGGTCCATGTATGTTGCAAATGGCAAGATTTTATTTTTTTTTAATGACCAGCCATTTTGACTGGTGTGAGGTGGTATCTCATCTTTTTAATTTTATTTTAATCAATTTAATGACTGAGAAATTCTGTATTTTTAAAATATTTTTATTAACATATAATGTATTATTTGTAATATAATGTATTATTTGCCCCAGGGGTACAAGGTTTGTGAATCATAGCACTCACCATATCACATACCCTCTCCAATGTCCATAATACAACCCCCTCCCACCCTCCCATGCTGCCCTCCCCCCAGCAACCCTCAGTTTGTTTCCTGAGATTGAGTCTCTTATGGTTTGTCTCCCTCCCGATCACACCTTGTTTCATTTTTTCCTTACCTATCCCCCAAACCCCCCACTCTGACTCTCAAATTCCTCATATCAGGGAGGTCATATGATATTTGTCTTTCTCTGATTGACTTATTTCGCTCAGCATAATACCCTCTAGTTCTATCCACGTCATTGCAAATGGCAAGATTTCATTTTTTGATGGAGATATAGATAGATAGATAGATAGGTAGATAGATAGATATGCCACTTTTCTTTATCCATTCATCTGAGGATGGACATCAAGGTTCTTTCCATAGTTTGGCTATTATGGACATTGCTGCTATAAACATTTGGGTGCATGTGCCCCCTGGAGATCACTACATTTGTATCTTTAGGGTAAATACTTATTAGAGCAATTGCTGGGTCATAGGGTAGCTCTATTTTCAACTTTTTGAGGAACCGCCATGCTGTTTTCCAGAGTGGTTGCACCAGCTTGCATTCTCACCAACAGTGTAGGAGGGTTCCCCTTTCTCTGCATCCTCACCAACATCTGTCGTTTCCTGACTTGTTAATTTTAGCCATTTTGACTGGTGTGAGGTGGTATCTCATTGTGGTTTTGATTTGTATTTCCCTGATGCCGAGTGATGTGGAGCACTTTTTCATGTGTCTGTTGGCCATCTGGATGTCTTCTTTGCAGAAATGTCTGTTCATGTCCTCTGCCCATTTCTTGATTGTATTATTTGTTCTTTGGGTGTTGAGTTTGATAAGTTCTTCATAGATTTTGGATACTAGCCCTTTATGATATGTCGTTTGCAAATATCTTCTCCCATTCTGTCAGTTGCCCTTTGGTTTTGTTGACTATTTCCTTTGCTGTGCAAAAGCTTTTGATTTTGATGAAGTCCCAATAGTTCATTTTTACCCTTGTTTCCATTGCCTTTGGTGATGTTCCTAGGAAGAAGTTGCTGCAGCTGAGATGGAAGAGGTTGCTGCCTGTGTTCTCCTCAAGGGTTTTGATGGATTCCTATCTCACGCTGAGGTCTCTCATCCATTTTGAGTCTACTTTTGTGTGTGGTGTAAGGAAGTTTCATTCTTCTGTTCAGTTTCATTCTTCTGCATGTGGCTGTCCAATTTTCCCAACACCATTTGTAAGAGACTGTATTTTATCCATTGGACATTCTTTCCTGCTTTGTTGAAGATTAGTTGACCATAGAGTTGAGGGTCTATTTCTGGGTTCTCTCTTCTGTTAGATTGGTCTATGTGTCTGTTTTTGTACCAGTACCATACCGTCTTGATGATGACAGCTTTGTAAAAGAGCTGAAAGTCTGGAATTGTGATGCCACCAACTTTGGCTTGCTTTTTCAACACTCCCCTGGCTATTCGGGGTCTTTTCTGGTTCCATATAAATTATAGGATTATTTGTTCTATTTCTTTGAGAAAAATTATGGTATTTTGATAGGGATTGCGTTAAATGTGTAGATTGCTTTAGGTAGCATAGACATTTTCACAATATTTGTTCTTCCAATCCATGAGGATGGAAAGTTTTTCAATTTCTTTGCATCTTCCTCAATTTCTTTCATGAGTATTTTAGTTTACTGAGTACAGATTTTTTGCCTCTTTGGTTATGTTTCTTGCTCGGTATGTTATGGTTTTGGTTGCAATTATAAATGGGATCGACTTCTTAATTTCTTTTTCTTCTGTCTTGTTGTTGATGTCATGCAATTGATTTCTGCACACTGATTTTATATCCTGACACTAATGAATTCCTATACAAGTTCTAGCAGATTTGGAGTGGAGTCTTTTAGGTTTTCCACATACAGTATCATATCATCTGCAAAGAGTGAGAGTTTGACTTCTTCTTTGCCTATTTGGATGCCTTTAATTTCTTTTTGTTTTCTGATTGCTAAGGCTAGGAATTCTAGTTCTATGTTGAATAGCAGTGGTGATGGTGGACTTTGCTGCCGTGTTCCTGAACTTAGTGGAAAAGCTCTCAGTTTTTCTCCATTGATAATGATATTTGTGGTGGGTTTTTCATACATGGCTTTGATGATATTGAGGTATGTACCCTCTATCCCTACCCTGTGAAGAGTTTTGATCAAGAGAGGATGCTGTACTTTGTCAAACGCTTTTCAGCATCTACTGAGAGTATCATATGGTTCGTGTTCTTTCTTTTATTAATGTATCACATTAATTGATTCGCGGATGTTGAACCAACCTTGCAGTCCAGTAATAAATCCCACTTGGTCATGGTGAGTAATCCTTTTAATGTACTGTTGGGTCGTATTGGCTAGTATTTTGGTGAGATTTTTTGCATCTGTGTTCATCAAGGACACTGGCCTGTAATTCTCCTTTTTGGTGGGGTTTTTGTCTGGTTTTGGGATCAAGCTGATGCTGGCCTCATAAAATGAGTTTGGCAGTTTTCATACCATTTCTATTTTTTGGAACAGTTTCAGGAGAATAGGAATTAATTCTTCTTTCAATGTTTGGTAGAATTCCCCTGGGAAGCCGTCTGGCCCTGGGCTTTGTTTGTTGGGAGTTTTTTGATGACTGCTTCAATCTCCTTACTGGTTATGAGTCTGTTCGGGTTTTCTATTTTTTTCCCAGTTCAGTTTTGGTAGTTTATACATCTCTAGGAATGCATTCATTTCTTCCAGATTGTCAAATTTGCTGACATATAGTTGCTCATAGTATGTTCTTATAATTGTTTGTATTTCTTTGGTGTTGGATGCGATCTCTCCTCTTTCATTCATGATTTTATTTATTTGGGTCCTTTCTCTTTTCTTTTTGATAAGTCTGGCCAGGGGGTTATAAATCTTTTTAATTCTTTCAAAGAACCAGCTCCTAGTTTCATTGATTTGTTCTATTTTGTTGTTGTTGTTGTTGTTGTTTGTTTGTTTGTTTCTATTTCTTTGATTTCTGCTCTGATCTTTATTATTTCTCTTGGGCTCTGTTTAGGCTTTCTTTGCTGTACCTTCTCCAGCTCCTTTAGGTGTAGGGTTAGGTTGTGTACTTGAGACTTTTCTTGTTTCTTGAGAAAGGCTTGTATCACTATGTACTTTCCTCTCAGGACTGCCTTTGCTGTGTCCCACAGATTTTGAACACTTGTGTTTTCATTTTTATTTGTTTCCATGAATTTTCTCAATTCTTCTTTAATTTCCTGGTTGACCCATTCATTCTTTAGTAGGATGCTCTTTAGCATCCATGTATTTGAGTTCTTTCCAACTTTCCTCTTGCGTTTGAGTTCTAGCTTCAGAGCATTGTGGTCTGAAAATATGCAGGGAATGATCCCAATCTTTTGGTACTGGTTGAGACCTGATTTGCGATCCAAGATGTGATCTATTCTGGAGAATGTTCCATGTGCACTAGAGAAGAATGTGTATTCTGTTGCTTTGGGATGGAATGTTCTGGATATATCTGTGATGTCCACCTGGTCCGGTCTGTCATTTAAGACCTTGAGTTCCTTGTTGATCTTTTGCTTGGATGTTCTGTCCATTTCAAGGAGGGGGGGTGTTAAAGTCCCCTACTATTATTGTATTATTGTCAGTGTGTTTCTTTGATTTTGTTATTAATTGGTTTATATAATTGGGTGCTCCCATGTTAGGGCCATAGATATTTTAAATTGTTAGATCTTCTTGTTGGACAGACCCTTTGAGTATAATATAGTATCCTTCTTCATCTCTTATTATAGTCTTTGGCTTAAAATCTAATTTATCTGATATAAGGATTGCCACCCCAGCTTTCTTTTGATGTCCATTAGCATGGTACATTCTTTTCCACCCTGTCACTTTAAATCTGGAGGTGTCTTTGAGTCTAAAATGAGTTTCTTGTAGACAGCATATTGATGGGTTTTCGTTGTTTATCCATTCTGATACCCTGTGTCTTTTCATTGGGCCATTTAGCCCTTTTACATTCAAGGCAACTATTGAAAGACATGAATTTATTGCCATTGTATTGCCTATAAGGTGACTATTACTGTATATTGTCTCCGTTCCTTTCTGGTCTACTATTTTTAAGCTTTCTCTTTGCTTAGAGGACCCCATTCAATATTTCTTGTAGGGCTGGTTTGGTGTTTATAAATTCTTTCAGTTTTTGTTTGTCCTGGAAGGTTTTTACCTCTCCTTCTATTTTCAATGATAGCCTAGCTGGATATAGTATTTTTGGCTGCATGTTTTTCTCGTTTAGTGTTCTGAATATATCATGCCAGTTCTTTCTGGCCTGTCAGGTCTCTATAGATAGGTCTGCTGCCAATCAAATATTTCTACCATTTTATGTTACAGAGTTCTTGTCTTGAGCTGCTTTCAGGATTTCTCTTTGTCACTAAGACTTGTATGTTTTCCTATTAGATGATGGGGTGTGGACCTAATTTTACTTATTTTGAGGGGGGTTCTCTGTGCCTCCTGGATTTTGATGCTTGTTCCCTTTGTCATAATTAGGGAAATTCTCTACTCTAGTTCACTCCAATATACCTTATGCCCCCTCTCCCTTTCTTCTTCTTCTGGAATCTCAGTTATTCTAATATTGTTTCATCTTATGGTATCACTTATCTCTTAAATTCTCCCTTCATGGTCCAGTAGTTGTTTGTCTCTCTTGCTCAGCATCTTTATTCTCCATTATTTGGTCTTCTATATCACTAATTCTCTCTTCTGCCTCATTTATTCTGCCTCATTTTTTATTGCACCTCATTAATAGCTTTTATGATTTCAACTTGGTTAGATTTTAGTTCTTTTATTTCTCCAGAAAGGCTTTTATTTCTCTAGACAGGGTTTCTCTGATATCTTCCATGCCTTTTTCAAGCCTGGCTATCACCTTGTGGATCATAGTTCTGACATATTACTAATGTCTGTATCGATTAGGTATTATATATATAGTTTATTATTATAGTTCTGACATATTACTAATGTCTGTATCGATTAGGTCCCTAGCTGTCAGTACTGCTTCTTGTTCTTTTTCTTTTCTTTTTTTTTTTTTGAGGTGAGTTTTTTCTCCTTGTCACTTTATCCAGATAAAAATATATGAATGAGAGAATAAAATACCAAAAGGGTAGCAATGACCACAGAAGAATGTATGCTAACCAAAGCAGAAGAGATCCAAAGCAAGGGGACAAGAATGGGGGAAAATATATATATATATATAATACATATACATTAGACCGGTGAATAGAACAGAGCCACCCACTTGTTTTGGGTTTAGTTTGGTCTCTTGGAAGAAACTGCCTCCCAAAATTTTAAAGAAAATAAAACTTACATATATACAAAAATAATGGTGAACATAATGAAGAGGTGGAATATGACTGTAAAGATGAAAAATAAAAAAAAAATTTTTAAAAACATATTGATAAGTTGGTTGGAAAAAGAAAATAAAAAAAAAAAAAAGGAGGGAATATGCTCAGGCTGGAGACTAGAACAAAGCCATGTGCTGGATTAGGGTATATTTTGATCTATTAGAAGAAATTATATTCCAAAATTTTTAAGAAAAAATTCCCTAAATGTATACACAAAAATAAGGTTAAATACAATGAAGGGATAAAATATGACTATAACAATGAAGGTTTAAAAAGATTTTTTTTTAAAGGAAAAGTATTGTTAAGATAAACTAGTTAAAAAACGTTAAAAGAGGAAAGAGGAAAACTTAAAATTAGAATAAAAAGAAATTAACTTTGCAAGACTAAAACTCATGGGGGGAAAAGTCATGCATTCTATGCATGGCTTTACCCTATCTCTGGAGTTCCATTGTTCTCCTTGATCTGTGAACTTAGTCTTGGCTGGATGTTCTTGTTGGTCTTCTGTGGGAGGGTCCTCTTGCGATGATTCTCAAATGTCTTTGCCTGAGGCAGAATTGTGCCGCTCTTGCCAGGGACCATGCTAGGTAATCTGCTCAGGTTCGGTCTTGGAGCTTTTATTCCCTGAATGCTTTCCATAGAATGATAATGGCGGCCTCCCAATCTCTGACCCGGAGGAGCTGAGAGCTTGGGACTCCACTGCTCAGTGCGGCCTCAGGGAAAAGTGCTCAATCACTACTGTCTCCCTGGTCTCTGGCCATTCTCCGAGCTCACTCAGCCTGTGACCGAGCATTTCTGTTCATGGTGCACGGCCCTGTTTGGAGTCTCCAACTTCCTCCAGAGAAGGAAGGTGGGTCTCCCCGGATCTGCCACTTGTGGGGTCCCTGCTCAAAGAGCAGTGGCCTCACTGTGCCACGGATCACAGTTTAAGGTAACCCCAAGCTGAGAGCTCGCTCCTAGGCTCTGCCTCTTTAGCCAGCTTCCCTGCTCTGATACCTGCAAGCCTGCTATACTTAGACACCCCTGATCCTTCTGTGACCCCTCAGGACTTGAGACTACACTGTCCTCGCTTGGGCTCCACCCCAGCTTAGCCTCTGGAGCAATGTCCCTCAGTGGAGCTGACTTCTAAAAGTTCAGATTTTGCACTCTGTTGGTTGGCCGCTTGCTGGGCACCAGCCCCTCCCCCCACGGTTTATCTTCCTGTCACTTCAAATTCACTTCTCTGCATGTCCTACCTTTCAGAAAGTGGTTGATTTTCTGTTCCTAGAATTGCTGCTCTTCTTCTCTTCTATCTCCCGTTGGATTTGTAGGTGTTTGTAATGGTTTGATAAGCTATCTAGCTGATGTCCTGTTACCTGATGTCGTCTCAGCCTGCTACTCCTCTACCATCTTGCCTCTAAACTTGATATTCTATATTCTGTATATTCTCTATATATCTACACATGCACACACACACACACACACACATACACCCAACATCTTCATACGCTCATCTATTGATGGACACTTGGGTTGTAGAATAAGGAATATTTTAAGTGACAAAGAAAGATATCATGATAAAGAAGTCAATTTATCAAAAAGACAAACTTAATTTGTATGCATCAAATAACAGAGCTTCAAATTATATAGGTAAAAACTTACATAATTGAAAGGACAAATAAATCTACAACTGTAGTCAAATTTCAACACCTTTCTTTGTGGACAGTATGCATACACTTTCAAATTGATGGGATCTGTGATCAAAGGAGTGAGACTGATACAAAGCAAAGGTCAAACAAAATTTATTTTGTGCCAGCACCGAGAATCAAACCGACTGGCCAGGGCCCTCTCTTACAGAGAGAGTGACGAGCCCCAGCTTCACAGACTAGCTTTTATAGAGCAAAGGCCATGTGGTTGAGCCTGGCCTGTGAGACTGTCTCCATCTGGCCTGACTCGTCCTTGCATTCTGGGCTCTGTTATCTCCACCTGACCTGACCTGCCCTTGTATCTGGGCTCTGTTATTAGGGACTGATCAACCATATTTTACTGGTTTCCTGGACTTGCTTCTAACTAAGTTCCTCTGGGAGAGGGGAAGCAGGGTCAGTTTAAGTTTTACTGCATAAACAATAAAATGGCTGTTCAACTGAGATGGAGTTGCCCTGGCTAAGTAGGCCCTTACAAAATTACCTATACATCAAAGCAGAGCTTGCACAGTAAATTAGAATGTTTTGAATCAGGGGTGCCTGGCTGCCAGGCTTGTTCTCAGGGTTATGAGTTCAAGACCCTTTTTTTCAAAATGAAAATGAAAAATATGACATATCAAAATCTGTGATATGGGACATCCACAAATGGTCAAGATTTAAAAATCAGACTGAATTTATAACTAAAATACAAGAAAAATATATGAAACAATGTTCAAATGTTGAATAATAGACAGTGCCCGACAGTGGTCACTGAACATAGGGACATAAACAAGACGAGCCCACAATTTCCTCAGCTTACTGGTTAAAAAATATTTTTCCAAGCCACAACACAGGGAAGGGAAACCCAAACAGAGCCTGATGGTCTCCTTGGGTTAGTAAGACAGAGTCGAGGATTTGAGAAAGCCATGGTAGCTGGAATATGAGGGCAGAGTTATTTAGAGGAGTCTGGGAAGGGTACGCAAAAGCAGCACATAAACTAGGCCCTCCTTATGGCCCTTATGAAGCCAGAGATGAATTTTAAAGATGGACAAAACTCTCAATATATTTAGTTGCAAATTTGGGATAGGAAATTTTGAAGTTGGGGACACCTGGTGGGTCAGTTGGTTAAATGTCTGCCTTCAGCTTGGATCATGATCTCAGTGTCCTGGAATGGGGCTCTGCGTTGGGATCCCTGCTCTGTGAGGAGCCTGCTTATCCCTTTCCCACTCACCTGCTTGTGATGTCTCTCTCTCTGTCAAATAAGTAAATAAAATCTTCAAAAAAGAGAAAATTTCAAAGATAAAAATAAGGACTATTGTCATATATATAGTAGTCATTTGGACCCTAGGGACTCTATGTAATTTTTATCTGGTCTTCTTAATTTGGCTGAAGTCTGCTCTTTCCCCACAAACAAAGCATTTTTCTTCCCAAATTTACAGGTTCTATGAGTACTCTAACCCTTCCTAAATGGGGGTACTTGGCTACTAGCTGAATTATTAGCAGAGCTTAATATGGCTGAAGTGCCGTCACACTTTGTCAACAGTTCTAATACACTCTCTTCTTCATTGTAAAAGCCTTAGGAAAAAAAAAAAGCCTTAGAAATATATTAGGTGAATTTGTTCTGTCTGGGACCAGTCAAATAGATTCCTTATTTTCCTTTAGCCTATAAGAATCATAGTTAAAACTTAGATGCTTGGTATCTTTGAAGACAAGTCGTATCAAACTTTTCATTCATTCGTTCAGCAAATCTATATTGAGACAACAGGATATCCACGTGCAGGAGAATGGACTTGAACCCCTATCTCTCACAATAAACAAAAATTAACTGGAAGTGAATTATGAAGGTAAATGTAAGCGTTAAAATATAAAAACATGTAGAAGCAAAACAGGAATAAATCTTTATGATGTTGGGTTAGGCAATGATTTCTTAGAAATGACACTAAAAATGCAAGCAATAAAAGAGGAGATTGGCAAGTGAGATTTTATCCAAATTACAAATTTGTACTTCAAAGGACACTGCCAAGAAAGTAAAATGGCAACCGAAAGGCTGAGAAGCAATATTTGCAAATCATATATCTGATAAGGGATTTATATCCAGAATACATAAAGAACCTTTAAAACTCAATAATAAATAGACAACCCAATTAAAAAAGGATAAAAGATTTGAATCGACATTTCTTCATGGGAGATACAGAAATGTCCAGTAAAGATATAAAATATGCTCAACATCATTAATCATCAGGGAAATGGAAATCAAAACCACAGTGAGATACTATTCCATGCTTATCAGAATATCTTCAATTTAAGAAGACAGACAATAACAAGTGAGGAGATGGGAAGAAATCAGAACCCTCATTGACTGTTAGTGGGAACATAAAATGGTGCCACATCTTCGGAAAACAGTTTGGCAGTTGCTGAAAATGTTAAATATAGGGTTACCATATAATCCAGCTACTCCTAGGTAGCTATCTACCTTTACTTGGGTTTAAAGCACTAAGTAATCTGAAATGACAGTTATGGATCTCTTGGCAGAGGTTAGGTGGGCTGACACTATCATAGGGCAGAGAAGATGCCGAGGAGCCTGCCCAGGAGGGACTGAGTAGTGCTCGGAGTGCCCTCTAGTGGGAGTTTCCTAGATGTGCAGAAAGGGCCGTGGACCAAGCGAAGTTGAATTGAGAACTCTGGGCATCCCCGCAAGTGGGGAGAGAGGCCAAAAAGGAAACAAGGAATAAACTTCAAGGGAGAGAGATTTGATTCATCATAAGGAAGACAGCAAACCTGGTTGTCAGCTTCTCATCACTGGAGTGTTCGGGAAGAGGCTGGAAGGTGACTTCGTGGTGAGGGTCAGGTGGAATGGAAGCTGGGGACTGGACTAGTGTTCTCTCAACCCTGCTCTGAGTTTGTGACTCTGAGTGCTAGGCATTTGGACAGGATTCTGGGCTGACAAATTTCCCTGGGCCAATCTGGCCTGTTGTTCCAGGAGGCTTATGGGAATCCGAATAGGGTCTCTCCAGGCATCAATAATTCAGTTGCATTGAGCTCTGAAACTAATCGAGTAACATCTGGATATGAGTTGCTGGAAAAATGCAGAATTGAAGAAGTTTAGTTCAATTCCAGGGAAAACAGAATCGCCTGAAGCACCAAATTCTAGGCAACAAAACTTAACTACTTGCACTCAGGGGAGCTGGTGGAAGAAAAAAGATGGAAACATGGTGATTCATGAGAGGAGACTTCTAGGAAGATGGTATATTATGCAAATCAGATGGTATATTAGCTGATGCAAATCAGCTTATTAGACAAAAGTTTTTATGTTTTATTCATTTTTAGGGGAAGAACCACATCATAAGACGGCAAAATGATTATTAGAGCTGTCTTTTCCATACCAACTTGAGGAGAAATACTTTATTTGCAATAAACTGGACCTCTTTGAAAAAAAAACAACTGGACCTCTTTGAAGTGTTAAATACCACGAGTTTGACAGTTACATACACCCATGAAATTACCCTTTCAATCAAGATACAAACTATTTCCTCATTCCCAAAAGATTCCTCATGCCTTTTTGCGAGCATCCTTCCTTCCACTCCTCATCACACAGTCACTGATAGGCTTTTTTTTTCACTGTAGGTTAGTTTGCATTTTACCTAAATGGAATCATACACTGTGCACTCTGTTGTATGTGGTTTCTGTCACTCAGCGGAATGGTCCTGGGATCCATCAGTGTGATCAGTTGATTCCTTATTATTGCCAAGTAATTGCATTCAGTTTGCCCAAGTACATGGATTTTCAGGCTCTTTCTAGTTTTGGACGGATATAAATAAAGCAGCTATAAATATTTGTGTACAGATTTGTGTGTGAACAGAAGTTTCAGTTCTCTTGGGTAAATACATAGGATTGGTTTGTGGATTATGCTACGCAAATGTTTGTTAAGAAACTGCCAAACTGATTTTCCAAAGTGGCTACATTATTCTGTGTTGCGGGCAACAATGTATTAGAGTTTCCGTTCTGCATCTTCATTAGGACTTGATATTGTTACTTTAAAGAAACCAAGCTTTTTTTTTTTTAAAAGATTTTATTTATTTATTCAACAGACAGAGATCACAAGTAGGCAGATAGGCAGGCACAGAGAGAGAGGGAAGCAGACTCCTCGCTGAGCAGAGAGCCCGATGTGGGGCTCAATCCCAGGACCCTGGGATCATGACCCAAGCCAAAGGCAGGGGCTTTAACCACCCAGGAGCCCCAAGAAACCAATCTTAATATGTATAGTAGTAGACCAATATAATATAGTAGTAGTAATATCATAATTTAAAAAAATGTTTTTATATTGGTATTTTCTAAATGACTAACGATGGTATCTTTCCATATGCTTGTCAAATCTGTTTTCCTTACTGGTGAAGCTTTTCAGTCATTTGCATTCAAAAGAACTTGGGTGTTCTCATTGTGGAGTTTTGAGGGTTATATATTGAGTTATATATTTAGAATACAAATGCTTGGTCAAAAGTATGTAATGAAAATATTTTCTCATAGTCTGTGGCTTATCTTTTTATTATTTTTAAAGTGTCTTTAACATAAAAAAATTTAGCTTTGATGGAGTCTAATATATTTTTTCTTTTATGAACCATACTTCTTAGATAGTACCCTAAGAACTTTTTCCTTAAACAAAGGATTTTTTTCCCCTATGTTTTCTTCTAGATATGTTATAGCTTTATATTTTTTTCATTTAGGTCTATAATCCACTTTGAGTGGATTTTTTTGTTTTTTTTTTTCTCTAAGATGTGAGGTATGAGTTGAGGTTAACACTTTTTACATATGAATTTTTAGAAAATTTGTAAATATCTTTCTGTTATTGGTTTCTAATTTGATTCCACTGTGGTAAGAGAACATACTTTGTATGGATTGAATCATTTTAAATTTATTGAAACTCTTGTTATGAGCTAAAATGTGGTCTTTGCTTATAAATGATCCATGAGCCCTTGAAGAGAATGTGTATTCTCCTATCATTGGCTATAATGAGTTACAAGTAGAAATTAAATGCAAGTGATTAATAGTAGATCCTCTATTTTTCACTTTTTAAAAATCTAGTTGTTCTTATTCCACCAAATTCTGAGAAAAGAGTGTTAACTCCTCCTACTATGATTAGGTAGTAGGATTATGTATTATGTCCATTTCTGTTTTAATTCCTTATATTTTTTCTTTCTGGTGATGAATATTAAAGAGGGCATGGATTACATGGAGTGCTGGTGTTATACGCAAACAACAAATCATGGAACACTACATCAAAAACTAATGATGTACTATATGATTAATATAACATAATAAAAAATAAATTTATTTATTTATTTTAATTGATTTGTTTATTTTTTGTTAGTTTTTTTGTATTTGTGTTTTGTTATTTGTTAATTTTTTTTATTAACATATAATGTATTATTTGTTTCAGAGGTACAGGTCTGTGTTTCATCAGTCTTACAGAAGACCCAAGGTTCACTACAACACATACCCTCCACCATGTTCATCATCCACCCACCCCACCTCTCCCTTACCCTCCAGCAACCTTCAGTTTGTTTCCTGAGATTAAGAGTCTCTTATGATTTGTCTCCCTCTCTGGTTTCATCTTGTTTAATTTTTTCCTCTCTTCCTCTTTCTCTGCTTTGTTTCTCAAATTCCCCCTATCAGTGAGATCATATGATAATTCTCTTCCTCTGATTCACTTATTTTGCTTAACATAATACCTTCTAGTTCCATTCACATTGTTGCAAATGGCAAGATTTCATTTTTTATGGCTGAGTAATCTAGCTAGCTAGCTTATTTGTCAGCTAGCTCGCTAGCTGTATAAATATACCACATCTTTATCCATTCATCTGCTGATGGGCATCTGGGCTCTTTCCATAGTTTGGCTATTGTGGACATGCTGCTATAAACATTGGAGTGCAGGTGCCCCTTCGAATCACTACATTTGTATCTTTGGGGTAAATACCCCATTTCTATTTTAATTCTCTCAGTTTCCCCTTCTATTTTGAGGCCCTTAGGTATATATACATGATTGTTGTACCCTATGAAAAGCCAATAGATAACTAACATTATGAAATGCGTTTTCTATCCTTGGAAAAATTCTACTCTTATCTGAATCTATTTTAGCTGATATTAATATATGCATCATGGCCTTCTTATTCTATTTACATGATATGTATTTTCCCATGTATTTATTTTTGATCGTTCTGTCTTTCTATTTAAAATATGGCACTAGGTTCAAAAGATGTCTCTTATAGACAGCATAAATTTAATCTTGGCTTTAAAAAAATCCATTTTGATCATTTTGGCACATTTAGTCCATTTGATAGCACTAATATATTAGTTTAGATTTAGGTCTACTAATTTGTTACTTGGTTTGTTCCCTCTTCTCACTATTCTCTTATTGTCTTTTTTTTTCTGCCTTCTTCTGCATTATTTATATTCTATACATTTTAGAATTCCATTTTTTAAAATTTAACTTTATTTTTCCCATGTTCCAAGATTCATTGTTTATGCACCACACCCAGTTTTAATGTTATCCATTGGATTTTTAGTGATATATCTTTGTGTTATATTTTTAGTTTTAAGGATTATAATATACATCCTTAGTTTTTCAGAGTCTCACCAGTTAATCTTAGAGGTGATTACTTAGAGCTAGTCTTAGACTCCTTCACACATGTGTAATCCTTGCAATGATGTAAGTCCATCTACTTGTGCTCCTACTGCGCTTTATGTTGTAGTTCTTATGCATATTACATCCACGTGCTAGTAAACTCTATGAGACAATGTCAAAGTTTGTCTTTAAAAAGCATTAGAGGGGCACCTGGGTGGCTCAGTGGGTTAAAGCCTCTGCCTTCACCTGGGGTCATGATCCCAGGGTCCTGGGATAGAGCCCTGCATCAGGCTCTCTGCTCAGCAGGGAGCCTGCTTCCTCCTCTCTCTCTGTGCCTGCCTCTCTGCCTACTTGTGATCTTCTGTCTGTCAAATAAATAAAATCTTTTTAAAAATAAGGAACATTCGAAGGAAATTAAGAGAAGAAACAGTTTTATTAAAGACTACACTTATGATGAAAAGATAAAATGATAAAAAAATAATACTTAAATTTTGCTGTATTTTTGCACCTTTAACACATCATCTTTTCATCCCTCAATATGTGAATCATGGTATATGGTAATCAGAAGGTAAATTTTTAAATACTGCATATGGAAATTCTTTAAAAATCATTTAAAAATTAAGGGTGCCTGGGTGACTCAGTGGGTTAAAGCCTCTGCCTTCGGCTCAGGTCATGATCCCAGGGTCCTGGGATTGAGCCCCGCATCGGGCTCTCTGCTCTGCAGGGAGCCTGCTTCCTCCTCTCTCTCTGCCTGCCTCTCTGCCTACCTGTGATCTCTGTCTAATAAATAAATAAAGTCTTTAAAAAATCATTTAAAAATTAAGATTATATACTTATACACCATATATAATTGTATGCATATATAATTTTATGTAGATATATGATATCTATATAAAAACTATACAGAATATATATATATACATATATAAACTATTCATGTGTATGTCTTTCTCTTTTTAGATAAAAGAGAGAGAAAAAACAAATGAACACTTTTTGTTTGCCTTAAATGTTAGGTTTTGTTACATTCATTCATTCATTCACTAAGTAGGAGTAAGTAGGAAGCTAGTCCTTTCTGGGCATCATTCTCTTTCCTCTAAGAACATACAGTCTAGTTGGAAAGCATAAGCAAACAAAAAGCTGTGAACCAATCCTTTCATTGCTTCTTTGGGGCTCATGTTATGTATGCAGTGTGAACATATGAAGAGGGACCCTAAAGCTGGCTAATTACATCACAGAGGGTGTTACTGATGATATCATACATTCTGTGATAAAACTGAAAGCATGTGCCAAAGTTTTCTAAGCGGACAAATTGGGTAAGAGCATTCCCAGGCAGAAAGGACAATGTGTGTGAAGCCGTGGAAATATGATAGAACATCACAACTTCCTAGAATATTCGCCATTTTAAAGAATAGAACAAAATAAATATACTGGCTCCGAAAAGGAGTAAAAGAAAAAAAAGAAAAGAAAAAACAAACCACCCTCCCCTCCCAAACAGTCCTGTATATAAATCTCTGTACTTTCTCTTTCTGAATTTCCCTGTGGTGCTCTTTCCCTTCCGCCTAAAGAGCTCACAGTAACATTTCTTGTAGCGCAAGTATGCAGGCAACGAACACCCTTAGTTTCCCACTATTTGAAAATATCTTTATCTTGCTTTCATTAATGGAAGATGTTTGAAGGGGGGGATACAGGTATTTTTCCTCCTGTCTGTGCTCTAAAGTTAGGTCACTGTCTGAGAGCTCCTCAGTTTCTGTTGAGAAGTTGTAATCATTCATACAGATGTTGAATGTAATGTGCTATTTTCTCAGAAATAATGATTCCATGATTTTCTCTTCATCTTTGAGCATGATGACCGAAGTCTGATTTTCTTCAGATTTATTCTGTTTGGGGTTCATGAACCTATGGAATCTGTAAATTTGACTCATTAACCAATTGGAAGCTTCTGTCCTTTATTTCTCGAGACCCTTTTCACTATCCGTTTCTTTCTCTCCTCCATCTTTAACTACATTTATGCATGTTAGACCTTTGGAAATTGTTCCATATATATCCATGAAGCTCTGTTTGCTTTTTTGTTGTTGTTGTTGTTTGCTTTTTTTTTTTTCCCTGTCATTCAGATGATTTACTTTCTATTGACCCATCTTCAAGTTACTGCTTTTGGAGGAAAGCCACAAAAAACAGAGGCTTCCTTGTACAGATTTTAATGCTCCTCCAAATTCTGCCTGCTTTCCCTCTGTCTCCAGAGCATGAGGCAGGTGTTTTCCATTTTGTCCAGATCTTCTAACTCTTAACTTTCAGCAAGATCAGGTTTTTAGGTCTTCATTTCCTCATACAGTTAGCAGAAATGAAGGGTATTATTTTTCCTTGCAGCCAGTGTAGGTTTAACGATTTATACAATTGTATTCACAGAATTAATAATCATAATGACCTAAGTCTGCAAAAATAACTAAGGAAAGATGAAAAACTATTCATTATAACATAGTTATTAGTGAAGAAAAGAACGCCTACCTTTATAACATTTTTTATTGATTTATGCTTGCTCAACTAGAAAGATCTTTTTGACTTTTGCTGCCTTGGTTTATCAGTCAAAAAAAAAAAAAAAAAGAAAGAAAAAAAAGAAAGAAAAAGAAAAAAAAAGCTAGACCGTATTAGCTTGTCCTGAAAAATATTCTACTGTTATATACGATGTTGTTTACAAATGACTGTGTGGTCAAATACATTTGGGATCTGTAGGATTAAGCAAAGCTGAATAGGGATCTTTTCTGCAGTATTCTTCAAAGCCTTTAATATGGTACTATGTGTTATGAATTTCCAAAAAGCGGACAAGATCAATATTACTTATTTTTGCTTTTGTCTTAGGTTTTTTTTTTTTAGCTTTCTTTTTTTTTTTTTAAATTTTTTCAATTTATTTGTTTTCAGAAAAAGCAGTATTCATTATTTTTTCACCACACCCAGTGCTCCATGCAATCTGTGCCCTCTATAATACCCACCACCTGGTACCCCAACCTCCCACACCCCCGCCACTTCAAACCCCTCAGATTGTTTTTCAGAGTCCATAGTCTCTTAGGTTTTAAGATGGATTGGCAAGTGTTACTGACCCTTGATATTTTGTTCCTCGTGGATTTCCCCCCCATTAATTTGTCTCTTAAATGCTGCAATAAAATATTATTTACCTTGATTACTGAGTTTCTTGGTAACCTCTTCCATTTTGCACTGAAAGCAATGCCTCTTATGCCTCGCTTCCCTCCCCCCAGGGTCTGGAGTGCCAGTGTCACCGTATTTCTGCAAGACTATGCTACGTACTCAAGAGCACATGTCCAAGAACGCTTGTAGTCGCTTTCACAAATGCAATCACAAATTTAGAAATAGCTTCTATGTTTATCAACAGGATAATTGATACTTTGTGTCCGTGCAAGGACATTCTTATTTATACGGAGTTAAGATAAACCAATTCGTCGTCCTACATACATAACCAAGAAGAAAGCTCCAGTACATGGGGAGTATGTTGAACAGAAATACAGGTTGTAGAATGTTGTATGAAGTGCAGTACCAATTGCTCAATGTTTTAAAAACACAGAAAAAATAACAAATGTTCTTTATGGATATATGTAAATATATGTATAAAAGTATAAAAACTATAAAAGTATAAAAAACAGTAAAAGTATAAAAACACAGACCTTGGGGAACCTGGATGGCCTAGTCCGTTAAGCGGCTGACTGGATTTTGGCTCAGATCATGATCCTAGGGTCCTGGGATGGAGCCCTGGGGTGGGCTCTACTCTCAGTGAAGCTGGCTTGAAGATTCTCTCTCTCTGCCTCTCCTCTGTCTTTCCTCTGTCTCTTTCTCTCTCTCAAAAAAATAAATAAGCAAATAAATCCTAAAACTAAACAAAAAATTGGGGTATGATAGAAGCCAATTTCAGGATAACCGCTGTTTCTGGGATGGTACATGGGATTAGGAAAAGTCATATTAGAGATTTCAACTGTATGGTTAATTTGCTTTAAACAAAAGACCTCGAAGAAAATGGCAAATTGTCAGAATTAAATTGTCAGAATTTGTTAAGTCTGCCAGTGGGGACGGAGATATATCTTGTGTTATTATTCCCCATAGTTTTCCCTACATTAAAAACAGTTTGCCATAACAAGTAAATGAGAAAAGTACATTATGTGAGAGAGGTTTTGTTTTGTTTTGTTTTGTTTTTTACAAAAAGACTAAGTTTCAAAGACTTGTTGCTGCTCTTGCAATTTAATAAAAGTACCGGGAAGGTTCTATTCACCTTCACCAGTTGGAAATGTAGCCTGGTGTAATGGTAAATGCTAATTAAAGCTTTGGAGAGGGGTGAAGTCCTAACTTGGCTTCTTTCTAGCTGTGTAAGCTTGAGTGATGTTGTTAAATTTTTGTTTTCCTGTCTGTGATATAAGGATTACAATATTTGTGGGGGTTGTGATGAGGGTCAAAGTGACAACTGGTCAAGTGTCGGGCATAGCTGACATTCTAGAAACTGCAGGCTTATGTACATTATTGCAGATTTTCGTTCTCTTCCTTTATATCTTTGACCTCCTGTGTACCCCCTGGTTTTGTTTTTACTTCAAGGCCAGAGGAAGAGGAACTCTGTTCAAAGAAGAATAAAACCACAAGCACAGTTGACTATGTCCCTGAGAAAAGCAAATGTCTACCAACACAATGAACATATATATTTTGGCAGAATGAAATTTAATCAAAACTTTATTGTGCAATGGCACTACTGCTTGCCCAACTGATCTCACAAAGAAGCTATGAAAATGAATTCTGTGATGAGTAAGAAAGCCTTCCCTGGACTCGGATGGATTCTTTCTTCTTCTGCAGTCGTCAACTTGGGGGACTTTTCCTCCTTTTGGCAGGTTTGGAGTGGAAAACTCATAGTCCCAGAGACCTCTGAAGCCCAGAGCTATAACTGCAGGGGTACTGGATGTATATTATCAGGATGACCTTAAACCAGTTCCCAACGAACACAAACTAGCTGTTAGAAGTAAAATGATCTTCAGTGTGACTGTCTCAAGTGCTCCCCACAGAGATGGAGAAGTGAGATAAGATATTCCTAAAGTATACATCATTCTCCTTATTGGGGTGCTCCAAAGATAGATAAGATTGCCAGAGTTCTTTCTTTAGTTGGTCAGTCCACACATCCATTTGTCCTCCCAGACATTAACCCTTCCATCCAGTGAAAAGTGAAGGGAAACCACAAAGGAGAACCCACCACGTGTCCAGGATTATGTTAGAAGCACTTTACAAACAGTATTTCATGTAACCGGATTATTATGCGAGAGGTGCTATACCTTTCAGTATGAAGGTGAACGTGGCATAGTCTCTGAATCAGAAAAGTATGATAGCGTCACTGGGGCAATAGTATAATTATACAAATAACTAATATAAAGCACAAACACAAAAATACGATGTTCAAAGAAAATGCTACAGGAATCAGAGGAAGAGATGTCAAACAGGGGATGGCATTAGGAAACAAAGAGGGAAGACTTTGAACTGGTTAAAAGCGATCACGCAAAGCCAGTGCACAGGACAGGGTGAAGAAATACGAGGTGGAGGAAAATGGTGAATAGAAGCGTGAAAGAAGGAAAGTTCAGGCTGAAAGAGAATACCATAAAATCTGAACTGATGGGATTGGAATCATGCATCCATTTTTTATGGAATGACTTCATCATAGCCTGGAGAATGTCCTTCTATCATCACTCCAAAACATTGTGTCTCCACACCCTTAGACATTTCTAGCTCTGATCATATCAAATAACATGCCCAGACCAGAGCAGAAACTATTCATACTGTAGATTTATTCCTTTCTTACAGTTTGATACTAGGGCCCCTACTTTTCTCCTGGGGTGGAGATGTGGGAGCACATAAAAGATCTTGGAACCTAGAAAGACAGGCAACTTAGAGATGGCGTATTTATAGCAGTGGTCTAGAACCAGCAAGAGGTAGAGTCAAAAATGGCTGAGCCTTGGGGCACCTGGGTGGCTCAGTGGGTTAAAGCCTCTGCCTTCGGCTCAGGTCATGATCCCAGGGTCCTGAGATTGAGCCCCGCATCGGGCTCTCTGCTTGGCAGGGACCCTGCTTCCCTTCCTCTCTCTCTGCCTGCCTCTCTGCCTACTTGTAATCTCTGTCTGTCAAATAAATAAAATATTAAAAAGAAAAAAGGCTGAGCCATTAAGGGCCTGTTTCTTCCCTTTCACAGCTTTGATTCTCTGTGCTTTCACTGTCCTCCTGCTGCCAGCAGACTGTGTCCCCTTTCCTCTGCCTCCACGAGGACACGGATGCATTGACATGCCCGCATGATCTTTACCACCAAACTCTTTTTCTCTCTTGTTTTTTTTTTCTTCCCTAAATAAGAATATGATCAAACTTCTTCCATGAAAAAAAAAAAGCCACCATCCATCTCTTTCCTAATGCTAAATCTTTGCTATTTTTGTCAATCACCCACCCATTCCTTACAGTCAAGTTCTTGAAAGAGTTCATCTGCATTTCCCTTTTCCATTTCCTCTTGTCTAAACCACTATTTAGCCTACCGTGTCTTGGATTCTACCCCATCCCTCCACCAAAATGGCTTTCACAGTATTAGTTTCGTATTGCTGTGTAACCGATTACTTCAATACATAGCAGTTAACAACAACAAATAATTGCTATCTTATAGGAATCAGGATTTTGGAAGTGGCTGGGTGTTCTGGCCCAGGATTTCTCACAAGCTTGCAGTAAGGGAGAGCTACAGTCATCTCAAGGGTCAACTGAGATGGAAGGAGACTTCCACATTCCCTCACATGGTTGCTGGCAGGCCTTGGTTCTTACCGGTTTGGCTCAGAGACTTCAGTTCTCATTAAGTGAGCCTTCTTCATGGGGCTTCTGACAACATGGAAGCTTGCCTCCCCTGGAACAAAAGACTAGAGAGTGAGACAGAGAGAGAGAATGCATCTAATAAAGACAATGGAATGCCACAGTCCTCCATAACACAAACTTGGAGGTGACACACTATCACCTCCATGACATGTTAGCTGTCACACAGACTGTTCATGGCATGATGTGAGGGGGACCACACAGGGTTCTGCAAATAGCTGCAGGCTGGGTCAGTCGGGTTGATCTGTCAGTCTGTCCTCCATGCTTGCTACAGTCACCACTGAGGACTTCATAATGGCCAAATCCAGTAGAACTTTTCCTGTCTCTGCCAAGTGTTATGGACTGCATGTTTATGCCCCTCCCCAAAATTCATATGTTGAAGCCTTAATGCCCACTGTGATGGTATCAGGGGGTGGGTCCTTTGTGAGGTGGTTAGGTTATGAAGGTGGAACCTTTATGGTGGGATAAGAAGAGGCGAGAACTTTGTTCTTTCTCTCTCCCTCCATCATGTGAAGACATAACCAGGTCCTCACCAGGAACTGAATGAGCTGTCCTTGTTCTTAGGACTTCACAGTCTCCAGAATTGTGAGTGAAATACATTTCTGTTGTTTAAGCCACCAGACTGTGGTAGTTTTGTTACGGTAGCCCACACTGAATACCAAGTAAAAGATTTTGCCTCAGTGTAACATTTCACTCCACCTGAACCTTCCCTCCTAACCTCTCTTCTCTTTTATGTGTGTGATTTCCCCCTCTTGGTTTTCCTCCTACTTCTTGGGCTGCTAATTCTCAGTCTCTAGTTTGCCTCCTAGGCATGGGTATACTCCCCAGGAAAATGCCCTCAGGTCCCTGATTGCCTTTCCCAAACTTGGTGGTTCTAAGCTGAACTCATTATCCCCTTTTCATACCTTGTCTTCCTGTGGTCTCCATGTCCATGACTGGCCTGGGACCTAACCTGCTCCTCAACATCAGGGGTATCAGCATTGTTAGAATGTTTGGCTTAATTAGAGTTTGCAAACTATGGAGTCTCAGGAATATTTTGCTTATTTAAACTAAATTATGTCTATAATAAGTGAAAAAAAAATTTAAAAACCCAGATTTTTAAGAAAGATTTTATTTATTTATTTTAGAGAGAGAGAATGAGAGGGATGAGGGGCAGAGGGAGAAGACTCCCCACTGAGCAGAGAGCCTGATGTGGGGCTCAATCCTGGGACTTGGGGATCGTGACCTGAGCTGAAGGCTGGTGCTTAACTAACTGAGCATCCTAGGCACCCAACTTGGATTTTAGTATACTCTTTTTTTTTGTTAAAAAAAAAAAAGATTTTATTTATTTATTTGACACAGAGAGAGAGAGAGAGAGAGAGATCACAAGTAGGCAGAGCCACAGGCAAGCCGAGGGCAGAGGCTTAACCCACTGAGCCACCCAGGCACCCCTAGTATACTCTTAAAACCTGACAATAACCAAACTGTGGAAAGAGCTGAGATACCCTTCAAAAGACGAATGGATAAAGAAGATGTGGTCCATATATGTAATGGAATATTACTCAGCTATCAGAATGGATGAATACCCAAATTTTGCATCAACATGGATGGGACTGGAGGAGATTATGCTGAGTGAAATAAGTCAAGCAGAGAAGGTCAATTAAATGGTTTCACTTATTTGTGGAACATAAGGAATAGCATGGAGGACATTAGGAGAAGGAAGGGGAAAATGAAGGGGGCGGGAATCCGAGGGGGAGATGAACCATGAGAGATTATGGACTATGGGAAACAAACTGAAGGTTTTAGAGGGGAGGGGGGTGGGGGGATGAGTTGGCTCACTAATGGGTATTAAGGAGGGCATGTGTTGCATGGAGCACTGGGTATTGAACACGAACAATGAATCTTAGAACATTACATAAAAAAAACTAATGATGTGCCTCCAAACTGTGGAAAGAACCAAGATGCCCTTCAACGGACAAATGGATAAGGAAGATGTGGTCTATATACACTATGGAGTATTATGCCTCCATCAGAAAGAACGAATAGCCAACTTTTGTAGCAACATGGACGGGACTGGAAGAGATGATGCTGAGTGAAATAAGTCAAGCAGAGAGAGTCAATTATCATATGGATTCACTTATTTGTGAAGCATAACAAATAGCATGGAGGACATGGGGAGATAGAGAGGAGAAGGGAGTTGGGGGAAATTGGAAGGGGAGGTGAACCATGAGAGACTATGGACTCTGAAAAACAATCTGAGGGGTTTGAAGGGGTGGGGGGTGGGAGGTCAGGGTACCAGGTGGTGGGAATTATAGAGGGCATGGATTGCATGGAGCACTGGGTGTGGTGCAAAAATAATGAATAATGTTATGCTGAAAATAAAAAATAAATTAAAAAAAACTAATGATGTACTGTACAGTGACTAACATAAATAGAAAACAAAACAAAACAAAACAACAACATGACTTTTTACATGACAACACTAACTGGGAGCTAAGTGGTAGCTACCCCACTTATTCTAGGCACTTACCATCCCATCTGCTGTGTGGTTTGCCATGGTCCCTACTGCTGCCTACTGATCTCTAAGAAGGTCCCTGGAATGCTTTGCTTATTTGCTTTCCTATTTATTATTTGTTTGTTTTTTATTTATTTACTATTACCTGCACAGACCTTGTAGTAATGTGTGTTATAGAATTCTCTGGAAACATGCTGGTGCCTTTTTTTTAAGTGTTGTAGAATTAATAATTGCAGTTGCAAAAATATAGATACTATTGTAATAGTCAGAAAATGTGGGCTTCACATAGCTCCACCTCAACCTCTAAATAAAGGAAAATGAAGTCGAGTTCCCTGTGAAGACTGGTTCCTTTTAGTATCTGTGGTAGCTCCTTTTTGCCCCTGCTGGTAAATTGTAAACACATGGCTAATAAGCTTCCTGATTTACTTGTATTTATACAGCAGTTAGAAAGAGAAGTTAGAGCATATTTGGTCCAAGGACTATGGAAAGATCTCAATGATCAAATCACCCAAACTAGCTCAGTGATTTTTTTTTCTCCCTTGGTCAGACACATTTATTTCAGTTGGATGGGTTATTTCTGCTTAAAGCTCTCCAGGTTATCAGGGTTGATAGGAGGCAGGTGTCACTATTCTATACCACAGAATTATTCCAGTTGAGTCGAGTCAAGCCCCCGGAAGCTGGGCCATCACTCACCTTTCTTGCAGATTTAGCTCCTTCCTGAGCTGTGCTTCCAGTAAGGGATGGTACCAGGCTTTGCAAATATTGGGTTTGGTAGCCTCAGCTCCTTGTAATTAGGATGCCAAGGGCATACATGTGAGCCTGAACAACTGCTTCTTTATAAGAGAAACAGAAAATGAGGTTTTTGAAAACTCCACACAAAAATTTACTCTATTATTAAATCAGAGATGAATAACATGTAGGGATGATGATCATAAACAAAGAAAACTAGATAGATGATTCATTAAATTCATTTCAGTTCCCTGATAACACTTTGCAGGTGTGATCAGGGTTCTGCTCTGTAAAAAGCTAGGCCACAGTTTACCTTGTCTGCCGGGAGTTTGTTGGTTGGATTTACGACCATATTTTTCCACATATAAAGATCTCTAGAAACCTAACTTTTTCAGGGGTCTTCATCTCCTTACAAAAGTTTATGTACTGCTTCCCATGTTTCTTTCATAAAACAGAGGAGCACATTTTAAAACCAGGTTACTTTTAAAAGGTCTATATATGATTTTTTTTCTTTTTCACTCTACTAAGCTATATTTTATAAATAAAAATATGGCATGAGCCAAATACATTCATATTTCAACACAATAGAGTTTCTGTACAAGCAATGAAATTTAAGTATCCTATCAAATGAATTCAGTTCCACATTGAGTTCCTGTCTCTGAGCCACCATGTTTCTGAGAACTTATTACTTCTGGCAACAGAAATAACTGGTCACTCTTACAGTAATTCACTCTGGACAGGTAAGGGAGTAAAAACCTGATCTCTTCGAGTAAAGTGAGACCAAATAATTAAGTTAGTTCCAAATGGGATTGTTTGCTACTTTAACTGCAAAGTATTACTTCACAGCATTAAAAGGAAGGTTCAAGAGCGTCAAAACTTGGCCATTTGCTTCAATTTCCATTTTATTTTGGCAGGATCTCGTTTGGCTGAATGAGTACAAAGTCGACTTGATTCAAGAAGAAAATGGGATAAAAGAAGAAGAAAGGGGAAGTAAGCAGATATTGGGGTAAGAGAGAGGGAAAGGAAACATTTACTGCAAACTGACTATAACCAGGCATTTTGTATATTTTATCCCATTTATATGTCATAAATGCCTGATAAGTAGGTATTGTGTCCATATTGTAGATAAAAGGTATGAGATTCTGAGAGATTGGTGGGCTACTTCCCAAACTCATGTTCTTTCTATCACTACCTGGGGAATAAGGAAAAGTGAGGAAAAACAGGTTTGATGGATTATGACCTGTTCACTTTAGGGATTTGTTGGAAATTGCTTCCAGGGAGGTGTGGGGCTTGAAGGGTTGGGAGAGGACAACAGGCTGAGATGTATCATTTTAAAAGGCTGAGAATCAAGTTTGAGCTCCACAGAGATCTGGCACACCTCTTAAATGCCTAGGCTTATGTCTTGATGGTTTGGGAGTATTAGGAAGGATTTTTTGTTTCCTTGATTTAGTCTGGTGATTTAGTGAGTGATGGACAAGACCACATGTTTTATCCATTGAGGAACAGGAAGTGGGCAGGTGACAGACATGATCTGATTTAGGTGTTAACAGATCTGCAGGGCATTTGGGTGGTGCAGTCTGTTAAGCTTCTGACTCTTGGTTTCAGGTCAGGTCGTGATCTCAGGGTTGTGAGATCAAGCTCCCTATCCAGCTCTGCGCTCAGCATAGAGTCTGCTTGAAATTCTCTCACAATATCCCTGCCCCTCTCAGGGGGCTCTCTTTCTCTAAAATAAATAAATCTTTAAAAAAAGAAAAAGAAAGGAAAAGAAAAGAATGGTTAAGCTTGCTTTGTGCACAATAGACAATAAGGGCTCAAGTATAAAATGAAGCCAACCAGCCAGGGGTTAGGGCAGTGGCCTAGGTGAGGTAGGGTGGTGGCAAGAACCAGAGTGGTGGGGTGGAGAGAGTGAGGAGTGGTTGGATTTATATTGTCTTTTAAAAGTAGAGCCAAAAAAAAAAAAAGTAGAGCTAAAATCTCGTTGTTGAGACAAAGATGCAAAGTCAAGGATAATGTCACGGTGTTTATTTGGCATGAGAAATGGATTGAAACTGTGATGGGAGGATACCAATAAAAATATCAGAAACATTTTTAAAAAGGTAAAAATAGAATGAAGTCCAGCTTGGTATATAATAACTTTGATTAATCTGTTAGTCATTTAAGTGAAAATGTTGGGAAGACAGTTGGATGTAGCAGTCTGAAGATACTATATATGAGTTACATATCAGGGCTGGAGGTCTATCCAGAAATGTATAGTATTTAAATCCATGAGATTAGGTGAGATCCCTATGGGGGTGAGTGTGGAGAGAGTAGAGAGGTCCATGGATTAAGGGCCACTCTAGCCTTGATGTTAAGATTCACCACAGGGCCATCTTGGAGCCACCACAATTCTCTCTTACACATCACAGTCAATTAATCAAGCAAATCCCTCTTCTGGAACTTCCATAGCTGTCATCCCAATCCTAGCAACCATGAGCATTCCCCTTGATGGTGGCAGTCACTGTGCAACTTTGTTATGGTGGCCTGGGAAGACTGATACAGATGGATAGCAACTTTTGCAGTGACTGATCTCTGGGTAACAGTACCTCTCTCCTCCTCTCCCCACTTTAGTCCTCTAGTCCTTTTAACACTTTGAAATAGTATCTCCTGTATTAAATCTCTTCATGCTGAAAATGTCTAAGGTAATTTCTGTTTTTCTGACTAAATCCTCACTGATATTTGTTACCAATGATGATAATGGCACATCCCGTTGGGTGGAACTACATTTGCTGATGTAGGTGCAATTGCCAGGGATTTTGAAAGCTCTGTGGTATCTTGAGCAGCTGGCATGGTTACTCTCCATTTGCTTGTTTTATTGGCTAAAGCCTTGACTCAGCAGGGGTGTAACTCAATGAAGATGAGGTGCCATAACTTCCTTGGTATAATGGGAAAGAAGGAATCCAAAGACTTAGGGAACTGAAGGTTAGAATAAATTTTGCAGTTGTGACTCTCCCCTCTTCCACCGTGTCTCCAAGTGGACCAAAAGTAGTGAAAAACTGCCTTGACAAGTGAGATGCCATAATTTTGTAATGCTCTGTACTATCTATCTCCTGCTAGCTGGGGATGGGGGTGATAAGTGCCCCCATTATAATGTACCCTCAGAGTCGCTGAGACCAAGCAGGACCACTTTTGTGCCTGGGACAACAGGGACCTAGCTCCTAAATTGGTCAGTATGGGTGGAACAGCAATCTGAATGTTATGCCTCTTTGTGGTTATTTCATCAGTGTCCTTGGGACTGGACTAAAGCAGCAAATATAGTCAAAAACATTTGCAGTCTAGAAAATAGGCAGAGCTTGTGGTTCCCCCATAACCCCATGTCCTCTCACTGTTAACCCACTCAAGCCAGTTCATTGATCTGGAGCCTCGTGAATGAAAAATAGACTGAGTCTCCTTGAAGAAGGAGCAGTGATGCTGTCACAATTGCATAATATAAATATTCTAATGCAATTTCCCCCAAAGGACCTGGATCCATATATCAGGATGATGGTGAATTGAGGCAAGAGAAATAGCAATATCTTTAGGAATTGTAGTCAATAAATCAGAATTAGTGTTAATTCCTGAGGACCTGAAATGCATCCATAGCCTCTGAGAGTTAGGACTTATGGAAGTTGGGTGATAAATGGAGTATGGGTCTAAGCCTGATAGGTCCGTGATCAAAGGAGCAAGACTGATACAAAGCGAAGGTCAAGCAAAGCTTTATTTTGCACCAAGCATCAAGAATCAGACCAACCGGTTGGGGCCACCTCTTAAAGAGAGGGTGACCACTCCCGGCCTCATAGACTAACTTTTATAGAGCAAAGGCCATGTGGTTGAGCCTGGCCACACACACAGGTGGTGAATGAGATTGCAAAGCACAGAGGAAGCTGCACAGTCATGCTAGGTCACACACTGGTGGCCAATTGAATTACAATTCATCCCATAGTAGCTATTTGAACTAGACTATCACCTTGGTCGGAATTGGCAACCAAAAGGCGCCCAAAAGGCGGGGCCCACACTCATTGGTAGCTCTGGAGACAGTATGTGCGCTCCATGATTGGATGTCTCCACCTGGCCAGACTCATCCCTGCATTCGGGCTGTTATCTCCACCTGACCTGACCTGACCCTCCCTTGTATTTGGGCTCTGTTATCAGGGACTGGTCGACCACATTTTATTGGTTTCCCCGACTTGCTTTTAAATAAGTTCCCCTGGGGGGAGGGGGCAGGGTCAGTTTAAGTTTTACTGCATAAACAACAAAATGGCTATTCAACCGAAATGGAGCCGCTCTGGCTAAATAGGCCCTTACAATCCTAGTAAGTCTGAATTTCCCTTGGGTTCTTTCCCAAGTTCCTGAGTGTATGGCTGGACTAGACCCACTGGGAACTGGCAAAATCACCATGTTGGCTCTCTGATTTGTGAACCAATGGCTGTTAAGGTAGGAAGATCCAAGAAGAAGGTGCTGGGACTTCCTCTCCTACCAATGCCCAAGTGAAATGCAGTAGTTAGTGTTACTGCCAAAGACTTTGAAAGATGCATGGACGGTGACTCGTTCTACATCCTCCCTTCACTTGCCTGTTGGCCTGGCTGGAATGCAGCAGTGCTTAGAGAATGACTGAGCATTTTTGCAAACTTAATCAGAGGTGATTGCAACTGTAAGAGCAAAACAGCTGGGGTAGGTGTCCTGGGAGACTGAGCCATGGGTTCATCCAACTTATTTATGCTTCAGAACAATTTCTACTCAATTTGCACATCCAGTCGTAAACTGAAATTCAGAGAATACCTGATTTGTAATGAGCTACTGTGATTAAATTGTACCTTGGGCCCCATAGCTGGGCATTCAGGGTTCAGTAGTAAGACAGAAGCTGTTTCTTGAAGAAGGACAAGGACATGGCTTTGCTCCAAAACCTTAGGGTCTGTATCGTATCTGAGAATTGCTGGAGAGTCCATGTAGTGTCCTTATCTGCTACAGACACTGTGCACATCTTGGAATCTTCTGGGTTATAAGGCCCAAGTGGCTGAGCAGCTTTCACTAATTGGACTAATTGCAGAGGTTTTCTTACTCTCTCAGCCTGACTCAAATCTGGCAATGCTATGGGTTTGTTGGTAAATGAGTCAGAGTAGCTGACGCACTTAAATGTGGTATATGTGGAGCGTGACCTTACATTCTAGTTTTCCCAGGCCAGTCCCAGTCCAGTTGGTTCTAAAGATACAATCTCCGTCAACACTGAGTCCTTCATGTTTTTATTCCCCTAGACAACCACTTTCACTCCTATGTATATTTTTATTCTCCTGGAAAAATACTTTGGGTCTTTTTTTCTAGGTGTTATTTATTTATTTATTGACAGAGAGATAGAGAGAGAGCAGAAGTAGACAGAGCAGCAGGCAGAGGGAGAGGAAGAAGTAGGTTCTCTGCTGAGCAGGGAGCCTGATGCGGGACTTGATCCCAGGACTCTGGGATCATGACCTGAGCCGAAGGCAGCTGCTTAACCAACTGAGCCACCCAGGTGCCCTTTTTCTAGTTTTATTGAGAAATAATTGACACACATCATTGTACAAGGTTGAGGTGAACAACGTGATGATTTGAAATCCATCAACAGTGGTCCCCCTCATCCATGGAGGATATGTTCCAAGACACCCCCCATGGATGCCTGAAACTGATGATAGTACTGAAACTTATATGTACTATATTGTTTCCTATACATACACACCCATGATAAAGCTTAACTTATAAGTTAGGCAAGAAAGACATAATAATATTATTATTGTATAGTAATACAATAATAAAATAGTAAATAATAATAGTAAATAAAATAATAAAACAATTATAACATATCATAATAAAAGTTAGGTGAATATGGTCCCTCTGTTTCTCAAAATACCTCACTGTACCATAATTACTCTTATTCTTGTGATGATATGAAATGATAAAATGCCTACATGATGAGATGAAATGAGAGGAGTGATGTAGGCACTGTGACATAAAGTTAGGCTACTATTGACCTTCTTATTGTATGTCATGAGGATCATCTGCCTCCAGACCACAGAGCTGACCATGAGTAACTGGAACCACAGGAAGCAAAACAGCAGATAAACAGGGGATCGCTGCAGCTGAGTGTTTACTCCGCTGAGTGCTGAGGACATGAATAAGTCACAGTTTCTCTTGCCCCAGCGTGGAGTGGAAGGAAGAGATACACAGACACCTGCAGTGGAGAAGAACATGTATGGTGATGGAGGTGTGTGCAAAGCTCAGGGACACAGAGATGGGGGTGAGGGACAGGAAGAGTGTCACAAATGGGGGCTCAGGGACCTGAGTGGTGAGGAACTCTCTGGAAGATAAGAGTTTAAAACTGCAGATAAGGGGGGGGATACCATATCATGAAATGATAACCACAGCAGGCTCAGCTAACATCCATCTTCTTTTATAGATACATAAAAGGAAAAGAAAGAAAAGAGAGACAACAGTTTTCTCCTTGTGATGAGAACTCTCAGGATTTATTATTCTCTTAGGCAGTTTTCCTGTATATCACATAGCAGTTTTAGCTGTGGTCACCATGTGTCATATTACATCCCTAGTGCTTATTTATCTTATGACCAGAAGTGTGTAACTTTTAACCACTTTCCTCCATTTCCTACCCCCTCTACCCTCCACCTCTGGTAGCCACAAGTCTACAGAAGTCTGGTCTATTTTCTACAAGTTTTGTTTTTATTCCACTTATTCGATAAGTGAGATCTTATGATATTTGTCTTTCTCAATCTGATTTGTTTCACAAACGACAAGATTTCCTTATTTTTTTAATGTCTGAATAATATTCCATTGTATCTGTCTCTCTCCTTCTTCATCTGTTCAACCATTCATGGACACTTAGGTTTTTTCCCATATCTTGGTTATTGCAAATAATGTTGCTATGAGTATGGGGTGGGGGGGGTTCAGATATTTTTCCAAGTTAATGTTTTCATTTCCTTTGGTTATATTCCTAGAAGTAGAAAGGCTGGGTCATATGGTAGCTCTATTTTTTAATTTTTTGTATACCTTCCATACTGTTTCCCATGGCAGTGGCCCCAATTTATAATCCCAAGAAAAGTGCACAAGGGTTCCCTTTTCTCCACATCCTCATCAGCATTTGTCATCTCTTGCCTTTTTGATAATGGCCATTCTAGGTGGTGTGAGGTGATATTTAATTGTGGTTTTAATTTGTATTTCCATGATGATTAGTGATGTTGGGCATCTTTTCATTTGCCTGTTGGTCTTTCATAGCTCTTCTTCAGAGAAATGATCTATTCAGTTTTTTTGGTCCATTTTTAAATTGGGTTATTATTATTATTGAGTTGTAAGAGTTCTTTATTATTTTGAATATAACCCCCTTATCAGATGTATGATTTACATATATACTTTCCCATTCTGTAGGTTGTCTTTTCACTTTGTTGATGGTTCCTTTTGCTGCACAGAAGCTTCTTAGTTCAATGAAGTCTCACTTGTTTATTTTTTATTTTGTTGCTTGTGCTCTAAGTGTCATATCCAAAAAATCCTTACCAAGACCCATGTCAGACTGCTTTGTTCCTATGTTTTCTTCTAGGAGTTCTTCATGGTTTCAGGTCTTATATTTAAGTCTTTGATCCTTTTTGACTTTTGTGAGTGATATAAGGTATGGGTCCAGTTTCATTCTTTTACATATGAACATTAAATAATCCCAAATGATTGATTGATTGATTTATATTAACATATAATGTATTATTTGCTTCAAGGGTACAGGTCTGTAAATCCTCAGTCTCACACAATTCACCATAGCACATGCACTCCCCAGTGTCTATAACCCAGCCACTCTATCCCTCCTCCCCCAACCCCCAGAAACCTTCAGTTTCTTTCCTGAGATTAAGAGTCTCTTATGGTTTGTTTCTCTCCCCAGTCCCATCTTGTTTCATTTTTCCTTCTCCTTTCCCCTTACAATCCTCCACCCTGCCTCTCAAATTCCTCATACCAGAGAGATCATATGATAATTGTCTTTCTCTGATTGACTTATTTTGCTCAGCATAAAACCCTCTAGTCCCATCCACGTCATTGCAAATCACTACATTTTTATCTTTAGGGTAAATACCCAGTACTGCAATTGCTGGGTCGTAGGCTAGCTCTATTTTCAACTTTCTGATGAACCTCCATACTGTTTTCCAGAGTGGCTGCACCAGCTTGCATTCCCACCACTACTGTAGGAAGGCTCCCCCTTCTCTGCCTCCTCGCCAGCATCTGTTGTTTCCTGACTTGTTAATTTTAGCCATTCTGACTGTTGTGAGGTAGTATCTCACTGTAGTTTTGATTTGTATTTCCCTGATGTTTATTGATGTTGAGCACTTTTTCATGTGTCTGTTGGCCATCTGGATGAATTCTTTGCACAAATGTCTGTTTATGTCTTCTGCCCATTTCTTGATTGGATTATTTGTTCTTTGGGTATTGAATTTGATAAGCTCTTTATAGATTTTGGATAGTAGCTCTTAACTGATACGTCATTTGCAAATAACTGCTTTCCATTCTGTTGGTTGTCTTTTGGTTTTGTTAACTGTTTGCTGTGCAAAAGTTTTTGATCTTGATGAGATCACAATTGTTCATTTTTTTTTTTTTTGTCTTTGCTTTTCTTTTTTTGGTGATGTTTCTAGAGAGAAGTTTCTGTGGCTGAGGTCAAAGATGTTGCTGGCTGTGTTCTCCTCAAGGATTTTGGTGGATTCCTATCTCACATTGAGGTCTCTCATCCATTTTGAGTCTTCTTTTGTGGGTGGTGTAAGGAAATGGTCCAGTTTCATTCTTCTGCATGGGGCTGTCCAATTTTCCCAATGCCATTTTTAAGAGACTGTCTTTTTTCCATTGGACATTCTTTCCTGCTTTGTCGAAGGTTAGTTCCCATAGAGTTGAGTGTCCATTCCTGGGCTCTCTATTCTGCTCCATTGATCTATGTGTCTGTTTTTGTGCCAGTACCATACTGTCTTGATGATGACAGCTTTGTAATAGAGCTTGAAGTCTGGAATTGTGATACCACCAACTTTGGTTTTCTTTTTCAACATTCCTCTGGCTATTTGGGATCTTTTCTGGTTCAATATAAATTTTAGGATTATTTTTTCCCATGTATTTGGGAAAAAATAGTGGTATTTTGTTAGGGATTGCATTAATTGTGTAGATAGTTTTAGGTAGCATACCCATTTTCACAATATTTGTTCTTCTAGTCCATGAGCATAGAATGTTTTTCCATTTCTTTGTGTCTTCCTCAATTTTTTTCATGAGTACTTTATAGTTTTCTGAGTACAGATTCTTTGCTTCTTTGGTTAAGTTTATTCCTAGGTATCTTATGGTTTTAGGTGCAATTGTAAATGGGATTGACTCCTTAATTTCTCTTTCTTCTGTCTTACTGTTGGTGTATAGAAATGTAACTGATTTCTGTGCATTAATTTTTATTCTGACACTTTACTGAATTCCTGTATGAGTTCTAGCAGTTTGGAGTGGACTATTTTGGGTTTTCCACCTAAAGCGTCACATCATCTGCAAAGAGTGAGAGTTTGATTTCTTCTTCACTGATTTGGATGCATTTTATTTCTTTTTGTTGTCTGATTGCTGAGGCTAGGACTTCTAGTACTATGTTGAATGGCAGTAGTGATAGTTGAAATCCCTGCGGTATTCCTGACCTTAGGGGAAAAGCTCTCAGTTTTTCCCCATTGAGAATGATATTCGCTATGGGTTTTTCATAGATGGCTTTGATGATATTGAGGTATGTACCCTCTATCCCTACCCTGTGAAGAGTTTTGATCAAGAAAGGATGCTTTACTTTGTCAAATGTTTTTCAGCATCTATTGAGAGTATCATATGGTTCTTGTTCTTTCTTTTATTAATGCATTGTGTCACATTGATTGATTTGTAGATATTGAACCAACCTTGCAGCCCAGGAATAAATCCCAATTGGTCATGGTGAATAATCCTTTTAATATACTGTTGGATCATTTTGGCTAGTAATTTGGTAATTTTTGCATCTGTGTTCATCAAAGATATTGGTCTGCAATTCTTTTTCATGGGGTTTTTGTTTGGTTTTGGAATCAAGGTAACACTGGCCTCATTAAATGAGTTTGGAAGTTTTCCTTCCATTTCTATTTTTTGGAAGTTTCAGGAGGATAAATATTAACTCTTTAAATGTTTGGTACAGTGAACTGGGGGAAATCAGAGGGGAAAACGAACCATGAGGGACTGTGAACTCTGAGAAACAAACAGGGCTTTGGAGGGGAGAGGAATGGGGGTTTAGGTGAGTCTGGTGGAGGGTAATAAGGAAGGTGCATGTTGCATAGAACACTGGGTGTGGTGCATAAACAATGAATCTTGGAACACTGAAAATATTACATTAAATTTAAAAAAAAAATGCTTGGTAGAATTCTCCTGGGAAGCCATGGGATCTTGTTTGTTGGGAGATTTTTGGTGACTGCTTCAATATCCTTACTGATTTGGGGTCTGTTCTGTTTTATACTTCTTCCTGGTTCAGTTTTTGTAGTCTATATGTATCTAGGAATGCATCCATTTCTTCCAGATTGTCAAATTTGCTGGTGTATATAGTTGCTCATAATATGTTCTTTTAATTGTTTGTATTTTTTTTTGGTGTTGGTTGTGATCTCTCTTCTTTCATTCATGATTTATTAATTTGGATCTTCTCTCTTTTCTTTTTCATAAGTCTGGCCAGTGGTTTATCAATCTTACTAATTTCAAAGAACCAGCTCCCAAGTTTCATTGAATTTTTTCTACTGTTCTGTTGGTTTCTATTTCATCAATTTCTGCTCTGATATTAATTATTTCTCTTCTCTTGCTGGGTTTAGGCTTTCTTTGCCATTCTTTCTCCAGCTCCTTTAGGTGTAGGGATAGGTTGTATACTTGAGACCTTTCTTGTTTCTTGAGAAAGCCTTGTATTGCTATATACTTTATTCTCAGGACTGCTTTTGCTGTGTTCCACAGATTTTGAACAGTTGTGTTTTCTTATTCATTTATTTCCATGAATTTTTTTCAATTCCTTTATTTCCTGGTTGACCCATTCATTCACTCTTTAGTAGGATGCTCTTTAGCCTCCATGTATTTGAGTTCCTTTTATCCCCTTGTGGTTGAATTCTAGTTTCCAAGCATTGTGGTCTGAAAATATACAGGGAATGATCCTGATCTTTTGGTACCAGTTGAGACTTGATTTGTGACCCAGGATGTGATCTGTTCTGGAGAATGTTCCATGTGCACTAGGGGAGAATGTGTATTCTGTTGCTTTGGGATGGAATGTCCTGAACAGATCTGTGATGTCCATCTGGTCCAGTGTATCATTTAAAGCCTTTATTTCCTTGTCAATTTTTTGCTTAGATGATCTGTCCATTTCAATGAGGGAGCTGTTAAATTCTGCTACTATTATTGTATTATTGTTGATGTGTTTCAGTCTAACATTTCCACCATTGTATGTTACAGACCTCTTGTCTCAAGCTGCTTTCAGGATTTTCTTTTTGTCACTGAGACTTGTAAGTTTTACTATTAGATGATGGAGTGTTGACTTATTTTTATTGATTTTGAATGGGGTACTCTGTGCTTCCTGGATTTTGGTGCTTGTTCCCTTCACCAAATTAGGGAAGTTCTCTGCTATAATTTGCTCCAATATACCATCTGCCCCTTTCTCTTTCTTCTTTTTCTGGGATCCCAATTATTCTAATATTATTTCATCTGATGGTATCACTTATCTCCCAAATTCTCCCCTCGTGATCCAGTAGTTGTTTATCTCTCTTTTGCTCAGCTTCTTTATTCTCCATCATTTGGTCTTCTGTATCACTACTTCTCTCTTCTGCCTCATTTATCATAGTAGTAAGAGGCTCCATTTCTTATTGTACCTCATTAATAGCTTTTTTGATTTCACCTTGGCTCGATTTTAGTTCTTTTATTTCTCCAGAAAGAGATTCTCTAGTATCTTCCATGCTTTTTTCAAACCCAGTTAGCACCTTGATTATCATCATTCAGAACTCTAGTTCTGACATCTTACTAATGTCTGTATTGATTAGGTCCTTAGCTGTTGGTACTGCTTCTTGTTCTTTTTTTTTTTTTTTTTTTTTGAGATGAGTTTTTCCGCCCTATCATTTTATTTAGATAAAAATAGATGAATGAGAGAACAAAATACTAAAAGGGTAGCAACAACCCCAGAAAAATATACACTAACTAAATCAGAAGAGACCTGAAACTGGCAGTGGGGGAAGAAGAAAGGAGGGGAAAAAAATAAAAAGTAAAAAAAAAATATATATATAGGCCCGAAAGAACTGGCATGATATATTCAGAGCACTAAAAGAGCAAGATATATAGATATAGATAGATATGGATATGAATGACAGGTGAATAGAACAGAGCCATACATTTGATTTTGGGTGTATTTTGGTCTATTAGAAGAAATTGCCTCCCAAAATTTTAAAGAAAGTAAAACATATATACAAAACTTATATGTATACAAAAATAAAGATAAACACGATAAAGGGATGGAATATGACTGTAAAGATGAAAATTCAGAAAGGCTTTAAAAGATGAATTGATAGTATAGGAAGTCGGTTGAATAAAGACAAAAAGAGGAAAGAATGTGGTCAGGTTGGAAACTAGAACAAAGCCATGTGCTAGATTTAGGGCATATTTTGATCTGCTAGAAGAAACTGTATCCCAAAATTTTAAAGAAAGAAAAACCTATATGTATACAAAAAATAAGTTTAAGTACAGTGAAGGGATCGAATAAGACTATAACAATGAAAATTTAAAAAGATTTTTTTAAAAGGTATTGATAAGATAAAATAGTTAAATAAGGTAAAATGGGAATGAGGAAAATTTTTAAAAATAGAATAAGAAAAAAAATAAAATTTAAACAATTTAACTTTGAAAGACTAAAGAATCATGGGAAAAAAAGCCATGAATTCTATGTGTTGCATTCCCCTACCTCTGGAGTTCTCCAGTTCTCATTGATCAATGAACTTTGTCTTGGCTGGATGCTCTTGCTGATCTTCTTGTGGGGGGGGGGGCTGTTGCAGTGATGCTCAAATGTCTTTGCCTGAGGCAGAATCATACTGCCCTTGCCAGGGGCCAGGCTAAGCAATCTGCTCTGGTTCACTCTCAGGAGCTTTTGTTCCCTGAACACTTTCCATACAGTTTTGGAGGACAGGAATGAAGATGGCAGCCTCCCAATCTCTGGTCTTGGAGGAGCTAAGAGCTTGGGGCCCTATTCCTTATTTCACCCTCAGAGAAAAGCAGTCAATCACTCCTATCTCCTTGGTCTCTGGCCATACACCGTGCTCACCCAGCCCTTGACCAAGCATTTCTATATCTGGTGCATGGCCCCATTTGGAGTCTCCAAACCCAGCAGATTCCTGCTGCATGCTCTTGTGGTGTTCCTCCCAGAAGAGGAAGGTGAGGGGTCTCTCCAGATCTGCCATATATGGGGTCTCTGCTTGAAGAGCAGTGGCCTAAAGTGCTGTGGATCATGGTTTAAGGTAACCCTGAGCTGAAAGTCCACTCCTCGGCTCTGTTTCTGTAGCTGACATCCCCACTCAGATACCTGGCAGCTCTGCCACATTTAGATACCCCTGGTCTTTCTGTGACCCTACAGGTCCTGAGACCACACTGTCCCTGTGAGGGCTCCACCCCTGGCTTAGCCTCTAAAGCTCCATTGCTCAGTGGAACTGACTTCTAAAAGTTCCAACTTCATGCTCTGCTACTCTCTCACTTGCCAGGAGCCGCCCCTCTCCCCACGGTCTATCTTTCTGTGTGTTGCCTCAGATTCACTTCTCTACACATCGTACCTTCCAGAAAGTGGTCACTTTTCTGTTCCTATAATTTCTGCTCTTCTCTTCCATCTCCTGTTGAGTTTTTAGGTGTTCATAATGGTTTGGGAACTATCTAGCTGAACTCTTGGGACCCAATGATATTTAGGTATCATACTCCTCCACCATCTTGCTTCTCCCCCCAGATGATTTATTGAATAAACTTTTTCTCCTTTGAGTATTCTTGGTTCCTTTGTCAAATATAAGCTTGGGTTTCTTTCTGGACTCTCAGTTCTCTTTTATTGGTCTATCTATTTTTATGCCAGTACTGTACTGTTTTGATGCCTATAGCTTTATAGTACAGCCTGAAATCAGGAAATGTGATGGGTCCTGCTTTGTTCTTTTTTCTTAGGAGTTCTTTGACTAGTCAGGGTCTTTCATGGATTCATATAAATTCTAGGGGTGTTTTTTTTCCACTCCTTTGGAAATGCCATTGAAATCTTGATAGGGATAACATAGACTCTATAGATGGCTTTTGGTAGTATTGACATTTTAACAATATTAATCATTTTAATCCATTATCATGGAACACTTTTCCATTTATATGTATCTTCTTTGATTTCTTTCATCAGTGTCTTGTAATTTTCAGAGTAGAAATCTTTCATCTCCTTATTTAAATTTATTCCGTAGTATTTTATTATTTTTGGTGCTATTGTAAATGGGATTGATTTCTTTATTTCTTTTTCAGAATATTTGTTGTTAATGTATAGAAATTCTACTGATTATTGTGTTAATTTTATATCCTATAACTTTACTAAATTAATTCATTAGTTCTAACATGTTTTGTGGTTTTGTTGTTTGTTTGTTTTGAAAGACAGAGAAAGAGGGAGCATGTTCTCTTGTGCATGAAGAAGGAGAGGAGGGGAGGAGGGAGAGGGAGAGAAAGAGAGAGAGAGAGAGAGAATCCTAAGCAGGCTTTATGAACAGTCTGTTATGGGGCTCAATCTCATGACCCTGAGATCATGACCTAAGCTGAAATCAAGAGTTGGGTGCTTAAACAACTGATACACCCAGGTGCCCAGATCTAATAATTTTTTATTGTATCTTTAAAATTTTCTGTATATAAAATAAGTCATATCATTTTGAAGTAGAGACAATTTTGTTTCTTCCTTTCTAATTCTGATACTTTTTCTTTCTTTTTCATGCCTGATTACTTTAGCTGGATGTTTGGTACTATGTTGAACGAGGTAGTGAGAGTGGGTACCTATATCTTGTTACTGACCTTAGAGTAAAAGTTTTCAACATTTCAGCAGTAAGAGCGATGATAGCTATGGACTTGTCATCAGTGGGTTTTGTTTTGTTGAGATATGTTACATATATGCCTAATTTGCAAGAATGGATGTTGACTTTTCACCTTGATTCTTTTATAGAGATATATATCCAATATATATATATACATTTCTCCCTTGGACAAATGCTGTGAATCCTTATAGATCTTTAATATTTGCTGGATAAATATGTCCTCTTTTGTATATATGTTATCCACACCCATTTCAAATAGTCTATTTGGAAAGTATATAATTTATGATGGCAAAAATCTAATCCTACCATCCTACTGATTATCATGAGGTCTGATCTCCCCTTTTAGGTCCTCTTCCCTTGATGACTTCATGGATATTCTCAGGGTATTTTGGATTATATTTATAAAGGAAGGGAAAATTGGTGTGTTAAGGGTGTGGTAGTCAATGTCTTAAGCCAGTAAACATTCATAATCTGCCTTTCTGCAGAGGTTTTGCAAATAAGAGTTTTTTTTTTTAATTGCAAGTCAGGGGTTTTGTATTTCCACATCAATCTCCACCTGCCATTTCCATGAAGATGCTTTTCTAAGGTTTGAACATGAAAAGTCTTGATTAAAGAATTAAATTTAAGGATCTGACTTACTGAATTTTTTACTGAGACTGCACAATGGGAACATACTTTTGCCCCCATTCTACTCTCATTTTCCCCACAGATAGAATGAAGGATGTAGATATGGGGGCCAGAGGGTTACAATGAAAGAAGAAAAGGATATTGGGTGGGGTGGGGATTTGTAAGAAAGGAAAGTGACAGAGAAAGCTGCTGAGACTAAACCATCCTGCTCCTTTTCCACCTGCAGAGTCAGGCATTCAAGAGGAAAAGGGGGGTGCCTGGGTGGCTCAGTGGGTTAAGCCACTGCCTTCGGCTCAGGTCATGGTCTCAAGGTCCTGGGATCGAATCCCACATCGGGCTGTCTGCTCGGCGGTGAGCCTGCTTCTCTCTCTCTCTCTCTCTGCCAGCCTCTCTACCTACCTGTGATCTCTATCTGTCAAATAAATAAATAAAATCTTAAAAAAAAAAAGAGGAAAAGGATTTGTTGGAAGGTACTACACCCCCTACATCTGGCAGGAAACCAGACTCAGACTAGGTGGTGTGGGCCTGTTCTATTCACTGTCCTACCATAAATTGATTGTCCCATCACTGTGATACCTAATCTTGCAGCTCTTGATCTCATTTCCCATCATGGACCATCAGCCTCCTGGGAAGCTCCTAGTCCATCTGTGCAGGTGCCTTACTTATCCATTCAGTTGTTCTGTAGTTTTTACTCTGTCTTCCTCTCCTCTGGTTCCACTCAGTGCTGTGTGAAGAAGCATAGACATGGCTTCTGAAGTCTTCTGAGCTGTTCCTCTCTATCTCTACCATCCCCAGGTCCTGGGGGTCAAAGCTGAGTTACATTCTTCCTTATTAACCAAAGCCAGCACCTCATTGAGCTGGGGATATCCATACCTGGTGCTGAAGGAAAAATGTCCACCCCACAAACATATTTTTACCTATCTATTAATGTTGTTTTTCTAGACCATTAAAAGAAGTTGAAGGAATAGTGAAAAGCTGATAAACAAGAGCATTAAAACTCACATAATTTTAAGTTTAAATATTTTATTTATGTCTCCCAGAAGAATTTATTACAATTTTACTTTCCTGGCTTGACAAAAGCAAAGTCATCAATAGCAACTCCAAAATCTCTTTCTGGAAAAAACTCACCATAAAAAACCTCTGCCTCATCATGGGAGTATTAGATCCTGTCTATTTAAAATTTTCATATTTTGTTCATCACTTGGCATTAGTTTTGATTTTAAAATCTTGCACTGAACTAGTTTTTGTGTTGATTGCTGAGTTTTTCACCCTATTAAATGTGCACAGCCTGGGTGCCTCATTTGCATACCCTAATCCCAGCCCTGACAAAGCTATACCATGTTCTAGGCTGGAGGGGGCAGAAGGACACTGTTAGCTGACACTGGATGGATTACTGAAACAGGCAGACTAAGCATGTGCTCAGGGAACATGCAAAGTTGTGCACCAAAACCAAAACTGGAACCAAATAGACAAGATCACAGTTGGAATAAGCTTTTCTTTTTCTTTTTTATTTATTTATTTTTATTTAAATTAAATTAGCCAACATATAGTCCATCATTAGTTTCAGATGTAATATTCAATAATTCATCAGTTGCATATAATGGCGAGTGCTCATCACATCCCCCGCCCACCTCCCCTTCAGCAACCTTCATTTTGCTTCCCAGAGTTAAGTCTCTTATGGTTTGTCTCCCTCTTTGATTTCTTCCCATTCGGTTTTCCCTCCCTTCCCTTATAATCCTCTGCACTATTTCTTATATTCCATATATGAGTGAAGCCATATAATTGTCTTTCTCTGCTTGACTTATTTCACTCAGCATAATCCCTTCCAGTTCCATCCACATCAATGTAAATGGTAAGTATTCATCCTTTATGATGGCTGAGTAATATTCCATTGTGTGGAGATACGCATATATATGTATATATATGCATATATACATATGTGTATATGTGTGTGTGTGTGTATATAAAACCTCACGTCGTCTTTATCCATTCTTCTGTTGAAGGACATCTCGGCTTCTTCCACATGTTGGCTGTTGTTGACATTGCTGCTATGAACATTGGAATGCATGTGTCCTTTTGTTTCATTACATTTGTATCTTTGGAGTTTTTTCTGGATCATAGGGTTGCTCAATTTCTAACTTCTTGAGGAACCTCCATACTATTATCTAGAATGGCTGCACCAGCTTGCATTCCCAACAACAGTGTAAGAGGGTTCCCCTTTCTCCACTTCTTTGCCAACAATTTTTGTTTCCTGTATCCTTGTTTTTAGTCATTCTGACTAGTGTAAGGTGGCTTCTCATTATAGTTTTGATTTGTATTTCCCTGATGGCAAGTGATAGGGAGCATTTTCTCATGTCTTTTGGCCATTTGTATGTCTTCTTTGGAGAAATGTCTGCTCATGTCTTATGCCCATCTCTTGAGTGGTTTATTTTTTGGGTGTTGAGTGTGATAAGTACTTTATAGACCTTGGATACCAGCTCTTTATCTGATATTTAATTTGTAAATATCTTCTTCAATTCCATAGGTTGTCTTTTAGTTTTGTTGACTATTTCCCTTGCTGTGCAGAAGCTTTTTATCTTAATGAAGTCCCAATAGTTCATTTTTGCTTCTGTTTCCCTTGTTTTTAGAGACATGTCTTACAAGGAATTGCTGCAGCTGTGGTCAAAGAGGTTGTTGCTTTTGTCCTCCCCTAGAATTTTGATGGATTCCTGTCTTACATTTAGGTAATTTATCCTCAATAATCCTAAATTATTGAGTTTATCTTTATGTATAGTATAATATAATGGTCCAGTTTCATTCTTCTCTATGTGGCTGTCCAATTTTCCCAACAACAATTGTTGAAGAGACTGTCTTTTTTCCCTTTGATGCTCTTTCCTGCTTTGTTGATGACTATTTGGCCACAGAGTTGAGGGTCCATTTCTGGGTTCTCTATTCTGTTTCATTGATCTACGTGTCTGTTTTTGTGAGAGGACCATTCTGTCTTGATGAGCTTTGTAATAGATCTTGAAATTAGGCATTGTGATGCCCCAAGCTTTGTTTTCTTTTTAAAAATTCTTTTGGCTATTCGAGCTCTTTTCTGGTTCCATACTGTCTGCCTGTGCTCGCTCTCGCTCGCTCTCTCTCTGGTTCCATACAAATTTTAGGATTGTTTGTTCCAGCTCTGTGAAAAATTTCAGTGGTGTTTTGATAGGGATTACATTGAGTGTGTAGATAGCTCTGGGCAGCATAGATGTTTGAACAATATTTATTCTTCTAATCCATGAGCATGGAATGTTTTTTCATCTCTTTGTGTCTTCCTCAATTCCTTTCATAAATGTTCTGTAGTTTTTAGAGTACATATCCTTTACCTCTTTAGTTAGGTTTATTCCTAGGTATCTTATCATTTGGGGTTCATTTGTAAATGAGATGAACTCCTTAATTTCTCTCTCTTCTGTCTCATTATTAGTGTGTAGAAATGCAACTGATTTCTGTGCATTGATTTTGTATCCTGACACATTGCTGAATCACTGTATGAGTTCTAGTAATTTTGTGATAGGGTCTTTTCAGTTTTCCACATAAAGTATCATGTCATTTGTGAAGAGTGAGAGTTTGACTTCTTCTTTACCAGTTTGAATGCCTTTTTTGTTGTTGTTGTTATTGTTGCCTATTACTGAGGCTAGGACTTATGGTACTATATTGAACAACAGTGGTGAGAGTGGGCATTCCTGTCATGTTCTCGACCTTAGGGGAAAAGCTCTTAATTTTTCCCCATCAAGAATACTTGCTGTGGGCTTTTCATAGATGACTTTTATGATATTGAGGTATGTTCTCTCTAACCCTACACTGTGAAGAGTTTTAATCAAGAAAGGATGCTGTTCTTTGTGAAATGCTTTTTCTGAATCAATTGAGAAGATCACATGGCTCGTGTCTTTTCTTTTATTATGTGAATTATCACATTGATTGATTTGCTGATGTTGAACCACATTCGCATCCTAGGAATAAATCCTACTTGGTTGTGGTGCATAATCCTTTTAATATACTGTTGAATCCTATTGGCTAGTATCTTGGTGAGTAATTTGACATCCATGTTCATCAGGGAAATTGGGATGTAATTATCTTTTTTAATGGGGGTCTTTGTCTGGTTTCAGGATCAAGGTAATGCTGGCCTCATAGAACAAGTTTGGAAGTTTTCCTTCCATTTCTATTTTTTGAAATGGCTTCAGTAGAATGGGTATGATTTTTTCTTTAAATGTTTGGTAGATTTCCCCAGGGAAGCCATCTGGCTCTAGACCCTTGTTTTTTGGGAGGTTTTTGATTACTGCTTAAACTTCCCCGTGGGTTATTGTTCTGATCAGATTTTCTATTTTTCCTGTTCCAGTTTTGGTAGTTTGTAAGTTTCCAGGAATACATCTATTTCTTCCAGATTGCATAATTTGCTGGTATATAGTTGCTCATAATATGTTATTAAAATTGTATTTTATTGCTGTTGTGTGATTCTCCTCTTTCATTCATGATCTTATTAATTTCAATCCTTTCTCTTTTCTTATTGATGAGTTTGGCTAGGGGTTTGTTGATCTTATTAATTCTTTCAAAGAACAAGCATCTAGTTTTATTGATCTGTTCTACTCTTCTCCTGGTTTCTATTTCATTGATTTCTGCTCTAATCTTTATTATTTCTCTTCTCCTGCTTGGTGTAGGCTCTATTTGCTATTCTTTCTCCAGCTCCTTTAGTGTAAGGTTAGTTTATGTATTTGAGATTTTCTAATTTTTTTTTTTTTTTTAGAAAGACTTGTATTGCAATGTAATTTCCCCTTAGGACTGCCTTTGCTGTATCCCAAAGGTTTTGAACAGTTGTGTTTTCATTCTCACTCATTTCCGTAAAGTTTTAAAAATTCTTTTTAATTGCCTAGTTGACCCATTCACTCTTCAGTAGGATGCTCTTTAACCTCCAAGTGTTTACATTCCTTCAAATTTCCTCTTGTGATTGAGTTCAACTATCAAAGCAGTGTGGTCAGAAAATATGCAGGGAAAAATCCCAATCTTTTGGTATTGGTTGAAACCTGACTTGTGACCCAATATGTGATCTATACTGGAGAATGTTCTGTGTACACTTGAGAAAAATGTGTATTCTATTTTTTTTAGGATGGAATGCTCTGTATATATCTGTGAAGTCCACCTGGTCCAGTGTGTCATTCAAAACCATTGTTTCCAGGAGCGCCTGGGTGGCTCAGTGGGTTAAAGCCTCTGCCTTCAGCTTGGGTCATGATCCCAGTGTCCTGGGATTGAGCCTCGCATTGGGCTCTCTGCTCAACAGGGGGCCTGCTTCCTTCTTTCTCTCTGCCTGCCTCTCTGCCTACTTGTGATCTCTGTCTGTCAAATAAAAGAAATAAAATCTTTAAACAAACAAACAAACAAAAAAACCCGCTGTTTCCTTGTTGATCTTCTGCTTAGGTGATCTGTCCATTGTTGTGAGTGGGAGGTGGAAGTCCCCTATTATTTATGTATTATTATCAATGTGTCTCTTTATTTTGGTTATTAATTGGTTGATATAATTGGCTGCTCTCAAAGTTAGAAGCTTGAGATATTAACAATTGTTAGATATTCATGTTGGATAGACCCTTTAAGTATGATATAGTGTCCTTCTTTATCTCTTACTACAGTCTTGGTTTAAAATCTAATTTGTCTGATATTAGGATTACTACTCCAGCTTTCTTTAGAGGTCCATTAGCATGGTGAATTGTTCTCCACCCTTCACTTTCTGCATGGAGGTGTCTTTAGGTCTAAGATGAGTCTCTTGTAGTCAGTATATGGATGGGTCTTGCTTTTTTATCCAATTTGATATCCTGTGTCATTTGATTGGAACATTTAGCCCATTTACATTCAGAGTAACTATTGAAAGATATGAATTTAGTGTCATTGTATTACCTGTAAAGTTCCTGTTTCTGTAAATTGTCTCTTTTCCTTTTTGATCTGTTACTCCTGGGGTCTCTCTTCACTTATAGGATCACCCTTAATAATTCTTGCAGGGCTGGCTTCGTGGTCACATATTCTTTCAGTTTCTGTATGTCCTGGAAACTCTCTATCTCTCCTTTCCATACTTAATGACAGCCTTGCTGGATAAAGTATTCTTGTCTACATGATTTTTCATTTAGTGCCTTGAATATATCATGGCAACCCTTTCTGGCCTGCCAGGTGTCTGTGGATAAGTCTGATGTTAGTCTAATGTTCTTACCTCTGTAAGTTAGGAACTCCTTGTGTTGAGCTACTTTCAGGATTTTCTCTGAAAATTTCAAGTTTCACTATTATATGTTGGTGTGTTGATCTATTTTTATTGATTTTTGGGAGGGGTCATCTCTACCTCTTGGACATGAATGCCTGTTTCCTTCTCCAGATTGGGGAAGTTCTCAGCTACTACTTGTTCAAATATTCCTTCTGGCCCTCTCTCTCTTCATCCTCAGGTACCCCAATAATTCTGATGTTGTTTTGTTGTATAGTATCACTGATTTGTTGAAGCCTCTTCTCATGGGCTATTAGTTTTCTCTTTTCCTCAACCTCCCTCCTTTCTATCAACCTGTCTTTTATGTCACTGACTCTCTCTCTCTCCTGCCTCATTTACCCTAACTGTTAGAAAATCTCAACTAGAACATTTTTAATTTTGGTCTGATTATATCTCATTTTCGTACTAAGAGATAATCTAGTGTCTTTTATGCTTTTTTTTTTAAGCCCAGCTATTAACTTTGTAATTGTTATCCTGAATTCCATCTCTGACATTATACTTATATCAATATGGATTAGATCTGTGGCAGAGAACAAAGAACCTAATTCTGGTTCTTTCTTTTGTTATGAATTCTTCCTTCTAGTCATTTTGCACCCAGAGAAGAATGGATGAATGAGTGAACAGAATCAAAATATCAATGACGACCCAAGCAAAATACACACTAGACAATTCTGGAGCAGTCAGAAACCAAAACTGAAAAGAAAAAAAGTGAGGGTTTAGGGAAGAGAATATAATCTCACAGGATGGACAAAACAGGGTGATCCATTTGTCTCTGTGTTACAAGACACTAAATCCCAAAATTGCAAAGAAAACAAAAATAAAATTCAATAGAGTGATAGGAGTCAAAAATGAAAAGTATATCTGTAAAATATAGATCTAAAAAATGAAAGTTAAAAAACAACTTAAAAGTGAAGAATTTATAAAATAAAAAAACTAGTTGGAAAAGGAAAAAAGAAAGAAAAAGACAATTTTAAACTGAAAGATAAATGAATCATGAGAAAAAAAACCTTAAATTCTTTATAATCATTTCCCCTAGTGCTGGAATTTTAGGGTCTTGTAGGATCCATAAATGTGCAGTGCACTTGTTCTTCCAGTTGGTCTTCTGGGGGAGGGGCCAGCTGCACTCCTTCTCAGGTGTCTTTGCCTGGCCTGAGTTGCACTGCTCCTTGTCAGGGGACTGGGCTCTCTGTATGCTTATCCTCTGTGTGGCTTGTGTTTCCTGAAGGCTTTCCATGCCTCTTTAGAGGGTCAGAATGAAAATGGCCATTCCCCAATCTCTAGCTCCAGAGCAAAATATCACCATCCTCCCTATAGTAAACCCTCTCGGATAGATAGTCTTTACTTTTGTGTGCCTAACTCTGCAGATTCCTGCAGTGCATGCCCACAGTGATCCTCCTGGGGGAAGTCAGAAGGTCCTGCGTTACTGCCCTTTGTAGGGCCCTGGGGCTGGGACTGGTGGCTGGATTGTGTGCACACACACTCTGCCCTTCCCAGGGGAAGGAGAAGGGTTGCCCCATACTGTCATTTACAGGGCCACCACACTGAGAGCTGTTGCCCAGTTGTGCATGCACCTGTTCTATTCCTCCTGGGAGATCTCAGAGGGTCCCTGGGTTCCAGTCTGCTACTGTATTGGTTGGAGATTGGTTACCCGATCCCGCCTGGCCCCCAGTTTATGGCAAACCTAGCTGAGAGACCCCTCCTGGGCTCGCTGACCATAACCAGTTTCCCTGTTCTACTGCATATTAACTCTACTGAGTAACTCTACTAATAGGCAGCCCTGTTAGTTCTGTGACTCCTGGGATCCTGAGACCACACTGAGATACCTAGAATTCTGCCTATTTCATCCCCTGAGCATCTTTCAGGCAGGGATGTCTCTCACTGGAGCAGATTTTTAAGGGTTCTGATTTTAGCCTCCTGGGCTCTATCACTTTCCAGTAGCTGGCTATGGAGGCTCCATTTACCCTCCATTTATCTTCTGATATCTACCCTCAGATTCACTTCTCCATACCTCCTATCTTGTAAAAAGTGTTTCTTTTCTACTTGTAGAGTTCCAGATTTTTTTTTTTTTTTTATATCTCAGGTTGAATTCATGGGGGTTCAGAATGGTTTGATAGTCATCTAGCTAAATTCAAGGGACCAGATGAAACTACATCCCCTACTCTTCTGCTATCTTGCCTCCCTGGATGTGTGGAAGCATATCAAGATTTTCCTTTTCCCTTTGCTTTTCCCCCTCCCACACACATTATTATTTTTCTGAACCATTCAAGAGAATGCCATTCATATCATGTGCTTTTATTCTTAAATACTTCAGTGTGAGTTTCTTAAGAATAAGGATATTCTCTGTGTCACAGTACAATGATCCAAATAAGGAAATTTCACATTGATATAATCCACAATCCATATGCATTTGTGCCAATTGTCCTGATAATGTCGATTATGGCTATTTTTTTCCCCAACCCAGGATCCAACTAGGATCACAGGTTGCATGTAATTTTGATGCCACCTTAGTTTCCTTTAACTTGGACCTGCTCCTTAGCCTTTCTTTCTCTTTCATGACCTCGACATTTTTGAAGTGTACAGACCAGTTGTTTTGAAGGACATCTCTCAGTTGGTGTTTGTCTGCTGTGTCCTTATAGTTACAGTCAGATGATGCATTTCTGATGAGAACACCGCCAAAATGATGTGTCCTTCATGGTGCATTGTATTAGGAGGCACAGAATACTGACTTGTCCATTATCACAGATGTTTGATTTGATCACTGGCTTAAGGTGGTATCTGTCAAGTTTCTCTTTTGTGAAGTTGTTTGTTTTTTTTCTTTGTAACTAGTAAATAATTTGTGGGAAGATATTTTGAGACCATTTAAATATCTTGGTCCTCATTGAACATTCACCAGCATGTATAGCATCCATAGAATAAGTGTTTTAAAGATTCAACAGGCATGCACACTTAACATTTGGGAAAAAAGGAGGGCAGAGACAGCTCTGCCATCTTTTTAAAAAAATTTAAATTCAATTAGCCAAGCTATAGTACATCCTCAGTTTAGATGTAGTGTTTAATAATTTATCAGTTGCATATAACACCCAGTGTTCATCACATCATGTGCCCTTCTTAATGCCCATCACCCAGTTTCCCGATCCCCCCACCCACCTTCCCTCCAGAACCTTCAGTTTGTTTCCCACAGTTAAGAGTCTCTCATGGTTTGTCTCCCTCTCTTTGCCCTTCCTTCCTCTGGTCCTCTGCCCTGTTTCTGATGTTCCACATATTAGTGAAGCCATATGATAATTGTCTTTCTCTGATTGACTTATTTCAGTCAGTGTAATACCCTTTAGTTCCATCCATGTCAATGTAAATGGTAACTGATCACCATTTCTGATGGCTGAGTAATATTCCATTGTAAATATATATGTCACATCTTCTTTACCCATTTATCTATTGAAGGACATCTCAGCTCTTTCCACAGTTTGGTTATTGTGGACATTGCTGCTATGAACATTGAGGTTCATATGCCTCTTTTTTTCACTACATCTGTATCTTTGGGGTAATTGCTGGATCAACAGGTTGCTCTATTTCTAATGTCTTGAGCAACTTCTATACCATTTACCAGACTGGCTATACCAAATTGCATTCCCACCAACAGCCTAAGAGGGCTTTCCTTTATCCACATCTTTGCCAATATTTGTTATTTCCTGCCTAATTATTTTTAGTCATTCTTACCAGTGTAAGGTGATATCTCATTGTGGTTTTTATTTGTATTTCCTTGATGTCAAGTGATGTGGAGCATTTTTTCGTGTCTGTTGGCCATTTGTATGTCTTCTTAGGAGAAATGTCTGCTCATGTCTTTTTCCCTTTTCTTGACTGTTTTTTGTTTTTGTTTTTGTTTTTGTTTTGAGTATTGAGTTTGAGAAATTCTTTGTAGATCTTAGATACCTAAAGAGGGATGTTACATCATATTTAAAGGGTTAATTCAATAAGAAGATCTAACAATTGTAAATATTTATGCTCTTAATTTGGGAGCAGCCAGTTTTATCAACCAATTAAGAATTGAAGTAAAGAGACATATTGATAATAATACATGAATAATATGGGACTTCAACCTCCCACTCACAGCAATGGACAGATCACCTAAGCAGAAGGTCAACAAGGAAACAAGGGGTTTGAATGATGCACTGGACCAGAAGGACTTCACAGATATATACAGAGCATTCCATCCTAAAACAACAGAACACATTTTTTGCAAGTGCATACAGAACATTCTCCAGAATAGGTCACATACTGTGTCACAAGTCAGGTCTCAACCAATGCCAAAAGACTGGGATTTTTCCCTGCATATTTTCTGATCACACTGCTTTGGTATTTGAACTCAATCACAAGAGGAAATTTGAAGGAATGTAAACACTTGAAGACAAACCATGAGAGTTTAATGTAAACACTTAAAGAGCATCCTACTGAAGAGTGAATGGGTCAACTAGGTAATTAAAGAATAATTTTAAAACTTTAAAATGAGTGAGAATAAAAACACAACTGTTCAAAATCTTTGGGACACAGCAAAGGCAGTCCTAAGGGGGAAGTACATTGCAATACAAGTCTTTCAAAAAAAATTAGAAAATCTCAAATATATAAGCTAAACTTACACTAAAGGATGGAGAAAGAAAAGCATATAAAGCCTATACCAAGCAGGAGAAGAGAAATAATAAAGATTAGAGCAGAAATCAATGAAATAGAAACTAGGAGAAGAGTAGAACAGATCAGTAAAAATCAAAGCTGATTCTATGAAAGAATTAATAAGATCAATAAACCCCTAGAGACTTATCAAAAAGAAAAGAGAAAGGGCTCAAATTAATAAAATCATGAATGAAAGAGGAATGGTCAGAAAAAACGCCAAGGAAATACAGCTCTGCCATCTTTTCAGCACTTGAGACTTAAAGAGTTTTTCTGGTCTGGCTACACCCTAAAACCAAGAGGTCAGTGCTGACAAGTTGAGTTGAGATCCTCCTGGAGCAGAGGTTCTTTCCTCTCTGGATCCATTAATGCTGTTTGCCAATCAGGTGGAATGTTTACTGTGAAAATGTGGAGAACTGCAGGGAACAGGGAGGGGAGCTCAAATTAATCCATAAGAAAACTGGAAAATTACCCCATGGAATTTTTTTTTTTAACCCCATGGAATTTTAACTCTACAGGCTACACCAAAAGAGTAGACTTTCTCTTGTAATTCCCTTACTTGGTTTTTGGTATTGCACATCTTTTTGAAGCCAATCCTGTGTGTTATCAGGATATAAATATTAGCACTGTCTCTAACATCTTAGCCTTGCCTTAGGGACAGAAGGGAGTATCCTTAATCAGTGGCCCTTAGAGTCCATGCTTGTTGGGAAAATGTAACTGGGCTTCTAAGAGCAGTTTGGGAACTATTGGCACAGAGATAAGGCACAAAAGTACAGGTAGGCAAGGGGGAAATTGCAATGTGAGCATTGATTACATCTGCCTAGGCAATCTACCAGCAAGAGGCTCACCCAGGACTTTGTGCTAATTTCTGTCCAACCCTGGTTATCTTCAGAAGAGTATGCAATATTTGAGCAAAGATCAGCTCTTATCAAAAGAAGTAAGCTTGTTATTGATAATAAAGAGTAAACTCTTGCTCTTATGGAATGGACTACATTTAGTAAAACATCTCAATGTACAATTTTTTTACATGAAAGAGTAGCTCTTGGAGAATTTCCTGGATTGGTGGGCATCGGTAAAAGAAGGCTAAACCATTCTGCACAAATGACGAAAGCAGCCACAGAAGGACAAGGCAAGGACAGCTTCCATCCCCTGCATCCTCTGCCTTCTACCAAAGACACAAGGAAAAATCTCAGGAAAAGAGAGAAGGTATGTTGAGGAAAGGAACTAGCAAGATTGACATGGCTGAGAAGCAGAGACAGGTGACAGGTTTTGGATCCAATCTTGGGGAATTTGTGGGGGGATCTTAGCTCCTTGCCAATGTCCCAAGATCTTCAACAAAACTCTCTTCTTCACAATTGCTTGTATGGTGATGCTTGGGGAAAACAAGAGAATGGGACTGAACTCCAAGGTTTGGGTGGCTGCAAGGTGGAGAAGAAAAATGCTGTAGGAAGGAAGATGTCACAAAGGACAAGATTTCTGTGAGAGGAGGAGCTGGATCAAGTGAGGACCAGGAGAAATCAAGCTTCTGAGGATTCCCAGCAATAGCAATGGAAGGAGAGTTCTGAGCACTCTTCTATGCAGAATCAAGCTCAACCCACTTTTACTTAAATTTCAAAAGAGTTTATGCTGGGTGAGCTGGAGAGTTCAGACCCTGGGATCAGGGCAGTCCGGAGCTGCAAAGTTGGGCTTAAAGAAAAGGAGGGTAACAAGGACAACACAGCTGATTAGACCCTAGTGTCCTGCACTTGAAACAGATGCTTCAACTTCTGAAATTACTTTTGTGCTCTTGGAAAGTGCTAATTTAACTTTCCAGAAGCTGGAGAGGGAAGCTATTCTCTCCTCCATATTTCTTAGACTCCTTCACTCCCTCACTGTGTTGTATGACTGGCCAACATGGTTTCCTGCTATTTCCTAAAAGCAGCCTTGTGCTTTCTTTCCCCATGACAATAGGTCATGCCAGTTCATGTTTCTCTGCCTTTAAAAAGCACATGCACCTCCTCTTTGTTCTTTAAGGTCTTAAAAGAACTTTGATGGAGAGCAATAAAATTCCATCCCACTAAAGAAGCTAATTGCAGGGTTTTAAATAATTGGTGAAAGGCCCTTTCCCTGAAGAGGAGACTATCTTCTTCCAACTAGAAACAAAACAAAACAAAACAAAACCCAAATCCTCAAGGTGAACTCACATAGCTCGCTGCCTGGTGCCTACACAAGGCTTCTGAGAAATTTCCACCTGGGATTGAAGCTATGGAGCAAGAGCCATTTCTTGCTGTGGAAAAGGACAAAGTGGAACAGGGGAGTAGGGATAGCAAGACAGCCATGTGTGCTCTCTGGAAGGTTCTATATGGCTACCAGAGGCTTCCCCTGAAGAGTGGGACAGAGTTTCTGTGAGAAATTTTGTTAGTGGGCTATCTAAAGCTTTTTAAGAGCCTTAGTAGAATCCTAAATCCTTGTTCATCAGGAAGATTTTTTTTTCATATATATTTTTTAAATTTTTTATTTTTTATAAACATTTATTTTTATCCCCAGGGGTACAGGTCTATGAATCACCTGGTTTACACACTTCACAGCAGGAAGAATTTTATGGGTGAAAGAAAAGTTTTGGATTAAGTTTTTTCAACTTCATGAATAGAATTAGAATAAGATGTATAGTAAATAAAGCTTGGTGAGTCATGGCAGCATTATTCATGACAGCCAAAAGGCTGCAGCCCAGTGTCCATCCACAGGGAATGTGGTATATGCATACAGTGGAATGTCGTTTGGCCTTACAAAGGAGGGAAAGTCTGACACACACCTCTGAGTTAGGAACAGGTAGGGCTAGGTAGGGAGACATAGGGGGCTCCTTGATCAGACTCATAGAAACACTCCAGACCACCCAGCCCTAGGTGTCTGAGGGGCAAGTCTTACTTATGACTGTTTTCTGTGGTCAACAGAAAATAACTAGATGGTAAAAAGAGCTAAGCCATTAAAGATTTATTGCTAGTCCTTAATCAATGGTGTCCCCAGTATAGAAGTCAAGAAGATTTAAATTCTCTGGTTAGCTTCCTATAAAAGATCAACCCTAAAAGCCCTCAGTGGCAACTCTGTTGGGACCCCTCTCAAAGAAATATTTTTCTGTATCCTTGCTTAATAAGCTCTAAATGCTTTGCTCACTCTCCTTTGTCCATGAGATTCATTCTTTGACTCTGTGAGACAAGAACCTCGATCTCCAGCTTCACCCCAACACAGATGAACCCTGAAGACATTATGCTAAGTAAGGTAAGCCAGTCACAAGCATACTACACGATCCTACTTATGTGACGTACCTAGAGTAGTCAAGTCACAGAGACAGAAATGGCGCTTGCCAGGGCCGGGGGTTGGGGGTTATGGGGAACAGTTTTATGGGTCCAGAGTTTCAGTATTACCAGATGAAAAGAGTTCTGTGCATGGATTGTGGAAATGGTTGTACAACAACATGAATGTACTTAATGTCACTCAACTGTGCAACTGAAAATAGTGATGATGTTAAGTTTTATGTTATGCATTTTCCACAATAATAAGGAAATTCAGTGAGAAAGATATTGTGTTGTTTGCAAAAGTTTGTAGTTCTTTAAAGCATGGTTTTCAACATGTGTTCCATGAACGCACTTGTGAGAAAAAGATTCTGTTGTTCAAAGCAGCTAGAAAATCCTCTATATGTAAAGAAGCATGGTAAGCACAGAAGAGCCTCTGATAAGGCCTGCACTGAAAATTATTAAGCTTTGTTTAATCCAGCATTTCACATGTGTACTTGATCCTAAAACACTTTCTCCCAGAGACCCCTTAAACACCTATTAGAACTGGTATTCTGCAAAATGTCGGTCTGGAAAGTGGTATTTAAGTCTTCCTCTGATTTGTATAGGAGTTGTGTCTAGAAAGCAATGGCTGGTTTTCTTCATGGACTTTGGAAGCTCAAATTTTTATGGATATAGCTAATGACCTTTATGAATAGCCATTAGAGATTAATAGGTAATGCTTTGTTAGTTCAATAAAGAGGCCATAAATTAAAAGCTCTCAGTGTGTAGAAAGGTCTTCTGACCTCCCTTCTCGAGAACTAGTTATTTGGATTTTGTTGATACTGGAGGCCTCCACTGCCACCCTGGCAGCAGCTGTCTAGTTTTCAGGCTTATCATTTGCAAATAAAAACCAGTCAGGTGTCTGTCCATATCTTCTGCCCATTTTTTGATATGATTGTCTGTTTTGTGTGTGTTGAGTTTGAGGAGTTCATTATAGATCCTGGATATCAACCTTTTG
>NC_081563.1:25383821-25384283 GCF_022355385.1 Mustela nigripes | reverse complement strand
AGATCAGGAACACGACACGGATGCCCACTCTCACCACTCTTGTTCAATATAGTATTAGAAGTCCTAGCAAGAGCAATCAGACAACAAAGGGAAATAAAAGGTATCCCAACTGGCATTGAGGAAGGCAAACTCTCTCTCCTTGCAAAGGACATGATTCTTTATATAGAAAACCCAAGATTCCACCCCGAAACTACTAGAACTCATACAGCAATTCAGCAACGTGGCAGGATACAAAGTAAATGTACAGAAATCAGTGGCTTTCTTATACACTAACAATGAAAATACAGAAAGGGAAATTAGAGAATCGATTCCATTTACTATAGCACCAAGAACCATAAGATACCTGGGAATAAACTTAACCAAAGAGGTAAAGTATCTGTACTCGAGGAACTACAGAACACTCATGAAAGAAATTGAAGAAGACACAAAAAGATGGAAGACCATTCCATGCTCTTGGATTGG
>NC_081563.1:25383065-25383721 GCF_022355385.1 Mustela nigripes | reverse complement strand
GCTCTTGGATTGGAAGAATAAACATTGTTAAAATGTCTATACTGCCTAGAGCAATCTATACTTTTAATGCTATTCTGATCAAAATTCCACCATTATTCTTCAAAGAGCTGGAGCAAATAATCCTAAAATTTGTATGGAATCAGAAGAGATCCCGAATCGCTAAGGAAATGTTGAAAAACTAAAATAAAACTGGGGGCATCACGTTACCTGATTTCAAGCTTTAGTACAAAGCTGTGTTCACCAAGACAGCATGGTACTGGCATAAAAACAGACACATAGACAGACCAGTGGAACAGAGTAGAGAGCCCAGATATGGACCCTCAACTCTATGGTCAAATAATCTTTGACAAAACAGGAAAAAATATACCATGGAAAAAAGAGAGTCTCTTCAATAAATGGTGCTGGGAAAACTGGGCAGCTATATGTAGAAGAATGAAACTCGACCATTCTCTTACACCGTACACAAAGATAAGCTCAAAATGGATAAAAGACCTCAATGTGAGACAGAAATCCATCAGAATCCTAAAGGAGAACATAGACAGTAATCTCTTCGATATTAGCCTCAGCAACTTCTTTCAAGATATGTCTCCAAAGGCAAAGGAAACAAAAGCGAAAATGAACTTTTGGGACTTCATCAAAATCAAAAGCTTCTGCAC
>NC_081563.1:25382178-25382965 GCF_022355385.1 Mustela nigripes | reverse complement strand
TGCAAAGGCAAAGGAAACAAAAGCGAAAATGAACTTTTGGGACTTCATCAAAATCAAAAGCTTCTGCACAGCAAAGGAAACAGTCAACAAAACAAAGAGGCAACCCATGGAATGGGAGAAGATATTTGCAAATGACAGTACAGACAAAAGGTTGATATCCAGGATCTATAATGAACTCCTCAAATTCAATACACACAAAATAGACAATCATATCAAAAAATGGGCAGAAGGTATGGACAGACACTTCTCCAATAAAGACATACAAATGGCTATCAGACACATGAAAAAATGTTCATCATCACTAGCCATCAGGGAGATTCAAATTAAAACTACATTGAGATAGCACCTTACACCAGTTAGAATGGCCAAAATTAGCAAGACAGGAAACAACATATGTTGGAGAGGATGTGGAGAAAGGGGAACCCTCTTCCACTGTTGGTGGGAATGCAAGTTGGTGCAGCCTCTTTGGAGAACAATATGGAGATTCCTCAAGAAATTAAAAATAGAACTTCCCTATGACCCTGCCATTGCACTCCTGGGTATTTGCCCCAAAGATACAGAAGTTGTGAAAAGAAGGGCCATCTGTATCCCAATGTTTCTAGCAGCAATGGCCACGGTCGCCAAACTGTGGAAAGAACCAAGATGCCCTTCAACAGACGAATGGATAAGGAAGATGTGGTCCATATACACTATGGAGTATTATGCCTCCATCAGAAAGGATGAATACCCAACTTTTGTATCAACATGGACGGGACTGGAAGAGGTTATGCTGAGTGAAATAAGTCAA